>NW_017671889.1:231593-235794 GCF_001879085.1 Nicotiana attenuata
ATAACCAATCTTAGTCAATTTCTACTCATCTCAGCTAACACCAATACCCAATCATAAGTACTTTCCACGAAACATACTCAATTCTTACTCAAGATCGAGAATTAACAATTAAAGCATCCGTAGTATCTTTTAAGAACATAACAATTTGCAATTTAAGACTCACGGTCATGCTCGACACCGACGTATAGATACTCGTCACCATGCCTATACGTCGAACTCAACAAGAAGCAAATAGCAAATAGGACTCAACTCCTAATCCCTCAAGCTAGGGTTAGACCGAACACTTACCTCAAACTTCTACGGCCAACTCAAGCCTCAACCACCGCCTTTCCTTTCGAATTCGGCCCCAAATCAATCGCATCTATACATAATCGGCTTTATAACATCAATAAACGCTAAACAATTCAATTCCAATGCCAAATTATAGCTTTCTAATCATTCTTTCCAAAAACCCAAAAATCGACCCCGGGCCCGCTTGGTCAAAACACGAAGTTCGAACCAAAATTCGATCCCCCATTCACCCACGAGCCCAAATATATAATTAGTTCCAAAATTCAACCCCAATGGGAAGGATCAGCTTGGTAAGTTCGATGCTAAAAGTGACGAAGGGATATTTCTTGGCTACTCTTCTCAAAGCAAGGCTTACAAGATTTATAACAAGCGGACTCAATGTGTTGAAGAAAGTGTCCATGTTATCTTTGATGAATCCCACCCGTCAATTGAGAAGAGTACTGAGGAAGATCAAGATGGAGAACCCTTACTTGTTCCTGGTGAAGTCATTAACATGACAAATGGAAAGGCAGACTTGATGAGTCAAATGAAGGAGTCAAATGTAGGTAACACAGTCTCATCAACAATAGAACCAAGCACCTCAATCACAATCACTGAAGCGGAAGAAAGAGTGGTTGATGCAGTTCAGGGAACTCCTCTGGGATCTGAAGGAAGGATAGAAGAGAATCAGCCAAACATACCGTCTTCCAAATGGATGTCAAAAGTGCATTCTTGAATGGACTACTTAAGGAAGAAGTCGATGTGAAACAACCCCCTGGGTTTGAACGTCATGAGCACCCTGAATATGTGTTCAAATTGGACAAAGCCTTGTATGGGCTAAAGCAGGCTCCTCGAGCATGGTATGAAAGGTTGTCAAAATTTCTCTTAGAAATGGTTTTAAGAGAGGGAAAATTGACAACACTCTATTCGTAAAGAAACGAGGAAGGAACCTACTCATTGTTCAGCTCTATGTTGATGATATCATTTTTGGAGCAACGGCTGACTCTCTGTGTGAAGAATTCGCAAAACTTATGGCAAGTGAATTTGAAATGAGCATGATGGGTGAATTAAACTTCTTCCTGGGTCTTCAAGTGAAACAATCCCCAAAGGGCACTTCTATTTGTCAGCAAAAGTACATCAGGGAACTCTTGAAGAGGTTCGACATGGAAGCATCAAAAGTTATAGACACTCCCATTGCAACTGCCACCCGACTAGACATGGATGAATCTAGACCTCCTGTGAATCAAACAAGGTATAGAGGCATCATTGGGTCACTTCTTTATCTCACTGCTAGTCGTCCAGATATCGTTTTCAGCGTGGGATTGTGTGCGAGGTTTCAATCAAATCCAAAGGAATCTCACTTGAAGGCTGCCAAAAGAATACTGAGATATCTTAGAGGCACACAGGACCTAGTGCTATACTATCCATCAGGTGACAATTTTAATCTAATTGGGTATGCTGATGCAGACTATGCAGGCTATCTTGTGGATAGAAAAAACACTTCTGGGATGGCTCACTTCTTGGGATCATGTCTTATCTCTTGGGGTACAAGGAAGCAAAATTCAGTGGCTCTCTCAACAGCTGAGGCTGAATATGTAGCTGCAGCATCCTGCTATGCTCAACTTCTGTGGATCAAGCAGCAATTGGAGTATTTTGGAGTTCTCACTGAGAGTGTGCCTCTTCTATGTGACAACACCAACGCACTTAACATGGCAAAAAATCCAGTTCAACATAAAAGGACCAAACATATTGATGTGAGGCATCATTTTCTAAGAGACAATGTGGAGAAATGATTGATATGCATGAAGTTCTGCAGCACAGAAGATCAAATTGCAGACATCTTTACCAAGGCACTAAGTAGGGAACAGTTTGAAAGAAACTGAGTAAAGCTGGGACTGTTGAGGCCAAACTAAGGACCAGATCCCTTTTTGGTTTGGATTGTGTTATCAAGAAATAATAGGTTCAAAGTGTTTTCTGGCATTGTCTAACTCACTTTAATACCGTTGCAGGTAAACACACATGATAAGGATAGAAGCAGTAGATACTGTACATGACTGATAAAAGAGGATTGATTTTTTTTTTCAAAAAAAAACAAAAGGAGGCCTGAAGACGGAAATGCATCACAAGAACCCGGTTCTTGTACAAAAGGTTAGTAGTTCTGTGCATTCCTTAATTCACGCTTAAAAGGTACAGAATACAACTGCCATCTCATCAACTTTTCAGATCCGCCTGTCACGTCTCTTCAATTCAAACGTTCCATCTCCCTCTAAAACATCACAATTTTCCACGCCCAACCGTCGTTTCAGAACCGGTGCCTATTCTTCTCCCCTCATAATTATCCTCTCTGTTTTAAAATCCCCTCTCTTCTACACTCCTTCGCCATAAGCCATCTTCTAACCTCACTCAAACAGGGAACGGATCATCACACCACCTCTCTCAATGGCAGAGAAGATTTCAGATCCTTTTGCATCACCTGTAACCCCATACGAACCGTCTATGGGACTTCTCGGCGTCTCTGAGTCAGTGTCACCTTCCATCAACCCTATCGCTACAGTCCTCCCGTCCCTAGTTTCCCAGCCTCCTTCCAACTCGAAAACTACTGTTCCGTTCTCTCCTTTGCCTGTTGCCCACGCCAGTCAAAACCCTATTGGAGACCAAGGTCTAATTACTGAGAACACAAGCGACTCCTCCATTGTTACAATCAACCCCATGGTCGTGGAAGCACCGGATGTTGAAGAAAAGACAGTGTTTGTGGTATCTTCTAAAGGGATATTGCATGAGGTCATTTCCCAAAAGCACGCATCACATAGTGTAAGGGAAGAAGGGACCACCATGGGAGATGCAGTAGCTTACACTACTTGGGGTTCACATGGAGAACCTGATCCCTCTCAGGAGGACCCAGGTCAAGAGTATCATCCCCAGGACAGTAGTATGCCTGCCTTTGATGCCGTGCCCTTGGAAATTCAAGGCCCAGAGATACACTCTAGTGATGAAGAAGATCTTGACAATATGGCTCTTGACGCATTCATCAGTCAGCGTAGGACGATTTCGACTCTTGAGTCTGAAATCAAGCGCCCCACCACAAGGCTTCAACTCAAGGTGGCCTACGACTCTGCACTCCATAAGAGCAAGAAAAGCAGTAAGAAGAACAAAAGAAAGCTGATGAAAAATGGTGTACCTGTAGGGGATGAAATGATCCCTGTTGTTGAGGTGGAGGAGGGAACTCCTGAGGAGCCAGGTTCCCTTGTAAGGCGGTCATCAAAAAGGGAAGAGTCCGTTTCCTTGGAAAAGGGGTCTACTTCCAAGTCTAAAATCAAGAAGGCAGTGAGTGGTAAGGATGTTCTTGTCAAGTCCAAAGGGAAAAGTAAGGTCAGTGGAGAAAAGCATAAGAAACGCATGTCTGAAACAGCTGAAGAACCTAGTTCTGGAAAGAAAGCACGAAGTGAGGTTTGCCTGGGTTCTGAGCGATTGAGGTACCAAAAGTTCTGTTGGGGCGTACGTTTGACCCCACAATCTCAGAAATGGCCGGGATGCGTCAAATCCTGGAAATGGTGGAGTTTCAACAGTGGACGCATATTTTCTACGTGGATGCTCCCAAAGTTTATAAGGAGGAGGTCCAGAGTTTCTTTGCCAGTTTGTTTCCAGTAGATACTGGCCATGTTTGTGCCTTAGTCAATGGTGTGGATATTATATTTGATGTGAAAGTTCTTGGGGAAATTTTGCAAGTTCCTACAGTTGGAGTAAAGAGTGTTCGAGATGTTTTCCAATACAACTTCCGCAATGCAGTGGTGAAAGATAATTCCAATAAGAAAGGGGACCAGATTCATAAGAAAGCTCTCCTTCCTATCTACCAGTTATTGTTTGAACTGGTTAACAAAGTCCTGTTGCCACGAGCAGAACGCCGATCTGTAACTTCTAAATCTGATTTATT
>NW_017671889.1:235869-240267 GCF_001879085.1 Nicotiana attenuata
CACAAGTTAGAAAAAGCCTTTGTAACTAGGATAGTCACAAAGTGGCTTGTGGTAAAGGTACCACAAGTTAGTTTGAATTTATTGCAATCGGGAGTATTGTAAAGTGGCTTGTAATAGGCAAGATTACAAGTGAGTGAAGTTAAAAGCCTACAAGGTAGGTCGTGGTTTTTCGATCCCCTTGTGCGGGATTTTTCCACGTAAAATCCTCTGCCTCATTTACTTACTGTCTTACTAAGTGCTCTCAGCAGAAACTTGTAGAGAACCAGGTACTCTAAGATTTGGTGGACCCATATAAACTAACAGAGAATCAGCTATAACCAATCTTAGTTCAATTTCTACTCATCTCAGCTAACACCAATACCCAATCTTAAGTACTTTCCACGAAACATACCCAATTCTTACTCAAGATCGAATATTATCAATTAAAGCATCCTTAGTATCATTTAAGAACATAACAATTTGCAATTTAAGACTCACGATCATGCTCGACACCGATGTATAGATACTCGTCACCATGCCTATACGTCGAATTCAACAAGAAGCAAATAGCAAATAGGACTCAACTCCTAATCCCTCAAGCTAGGGTTAGACCGAACACTTACCTCAAACTTCCACGGCCAACTCAAGCCTCAACCACCGCCTTTCCTTTCGAATTCGGCCCCAAATCAATCGCATCTATACATAATCGGCTTCATAACATCAATAAACGCAAAACAATTCAATTCCAATGCCAAATTATAGCTTTCTAATCATTCTTTCCAAAAACCCAGAAATCGACCCCGGGCCCGCTTGGTCAAAACACGAAGTTCGAACCAAAATCCGATCCCCCATTCACCCACGAGACCAAATATATAATTAGTTCCAAAATTCGACCCCAAAACGAGGTCTAAATCATAAATATATAAAAAGCCCTAACTCTACCCTTAATCACATGTTTTAGGCTTAGAAATCTAGTGGGTGTTGATAAAAATGGAAGGAAACAAGTCTAAGATTACATACCTACGAATTTGTGGTGAAATCCTCTTTCAAAAATCGCCCATTTTGGAGTTGAAATGAAGAAGTTATGGAATTTTGAAGAAATCGCGCAATGGCTACTATTTTAAGTGCTGGGCGACAGTGTTCATCGCGTTCGCGAGGACACTGTCGCGATCGCGAAGAGCTGCCAGAAGTGGACTTACGCGATCCCGAGTTCTCCCACGCGTTCGCGAAGGGTTGACCCCCTTGACCTTCGCGTTCGCGGACACACGCACGCGTTCGCGTAGAAGAACGACCAAAATCCTAACCCACCTCCAATTTACACTACGCGTTCGCGATGAGCAATCCTCCAGTGCTCCGCGTTCGCGACTGTGGCTTCGCATTCGCGAAGAACAATTCCACCCCTGTCCCCATTTCCCTTTCGCGATCGCGAGTGTAACTACGCGATCGCGATGAACAAAAGCTGTGCACCTGCAGCAGCAATTCTGCAACTTTTCCTAAGTCCAAAACTTCCCGAAACACATCCAAAACACACCCCGAGCCCTCGGGGCTCGAAACCAAACATATGTATTATCTCAATGACATCATACGAACTTATCCGTGCGATCAAATCGCCAAAATAACATCATAAACATCGAATTAAACCTCGAAATCCATGAATTCTTTCAAACTTCATAAAACATCAAATTTTCCATTTAAAGCCCGAATCGCATCATATGACATCCGTTTTTCATCAAATTTCACAGGAACGTCTTAAATCATATATAAGACCTGTACCGGGCGCCGGAACCAAAATACGGGCCCGACACCATCATGTTCTAATCAAATTTCATTTCAAATTCCTTTAAACAATTTCAAAAAACAATTTTCTTTAAAAAAATTCATTTCTCGGGCTTGGGACATCAGAATTCGATTCCGGGCATACGCCCGGAGTCCCATATATTCCTATGGACCCTCCGGGACCGTCAAATCACGGGTCCGGGTCTGTTTATCCAAAGCGTTGACCGAAGTCAAATTAATTCATTTATTAGCCAAATTTTATCATTTTTCATAGATTTTCTTATTTAAGCTTTCCGGCTACGCGCCCGGACTGCGGACGCAAATCGAGGTGACTCTAAATGAGGTTTTCAAGGCCTCGGAAACACATAATTTAATTTAAAAGCAAGTGATGACCTCATTCTCCACCTCTAAAACAACCGTTCGTCCTCGAACGAACATAAGAAGGAAGTATCTGAGTCAGGAAAAAGATGGGGATAACGGCTTCGCATATCGGACTCGGACTACCAGGTCGATGCCTCAGCAGGCTGACCTCTCCACTAAACACGAACAGAAGGAAAACTCTTTGACCTCAACTGACGAACCTGCCGGTCTAGAATAGCCTCCGACTCCTCCTCGTAAGAGAAGTCCCTGTCCAACTAAACAGTGCTGTAATCTAACACGTGGGATGGATCGCCGTGATACCTCCAAAGCATGGACACATGAAACACTGGATGCATGGCTGATAAACTCGGTGACAATGCAAGCCTATAAGCCACCTCTCCTACTCGATCAAGAATCTCAAACGAACCAATGTACCTAGGGCTAAGCTTGCCCTTCTTCCCAAATCTCATCACGCCCTTCATAGGCGACACTCGAAGCAATACCCGCTCACCGACCATGAAAGCCAAATCTCGAACCTTGTGGTCGGCATAACTCTTTTGCCTGGACTGAGCTGAACGAAGCCTATCCTGAATGATCCTGACCTTGTCCAACGCATCCTGAACTAGATCCGTACTCAACAACCGAGCCTCCCTCGGCTCAAACCATCCAACCGAAGACCGACACTACCTACCATATAAGGCCTCATAAGGAGCCATCTGAATACTCGACTAGTAGCTATTGTTGTAGGAAAACTCCGCTAAGGGCAAAAACTGATCCCACGAGCCTCCAAAGTCAATAACACAAGCTCGGAGCATATCCTCCAAAATCTGAATAGTCCGCTCGGACTGCCCGTCCTTCTGGGGATGAAATGATGTGCTCAACTCAACCCGTGTGCCCAACTCTCGCTGAACTGCTCTCCATAAACGCGAGGTAAACTGCGTACCTCGGTCCGAAATGATAGACACAGGCACACCATGAAGGCGAACAATCTCCCGGATATAGATCTCAGCTAGCCTCTCAGAAGAATAGGTGACTGCCACAGGAATGAAATGTGCTGACTTGGTCAGCCTATCAACAATGACCCATACTGCGTCGAACTTCTTCCGAGTCTACGGGAGTCCAGTAACGAAGTCCATAGTGATCCGCTCCCACTTCCACTCGGGAATCTCAATCCTCTGAAATGAACCACCAGGCCTCTGATGCTCGTACTTAACCTGCTGACAATTCAAACACCGAGCCATATATGCAACAATATCTTTCTTCATTCTTCGCCACCAATAGTGCTGCCGCAAATCCTGATACATCTTCGCGGCGCCCGGATGAATAGAGTACCGGGAACTATGAGCCTCCTCTAAAATCATCACTCGAAGACCATCCACATTGGGCACACAAACCCGACCCTGCAATCTCGAAACTCCATCATCACCTATGGTAACCTGCTTGGCACCTCCTTGATGCACCGTGTCTCTAAGGACACACAAATGGGGATCATCATACTACCAATCTCGGATGCACTCCAATAATGAAGAACGAGCGACTGTGCAAGCTAATACACGGCTGGGCTCAGAAATATCCAACCTCACAAACTGGTTGGCCAAAGCCTGAACATACAAAGCAAGCGGTCTATCACCGACCGGAATATAAGCTAAACTGCCCATGCTGGCTGACTTCCTACTCAGGGCATCGGCACATTGGCCTTCCTCGGATGATATAAAATGGTGATATCATAGTCCTTCAACAACTCCAACCACCTCCTCTGCCTCAAATTTAACTCCTTTTGCTTGAACAAATACTGCAGACTCTTGTGATCCGTGAATACCTCACATGCCACGCCATACAGATAATGCCTCCAGATCTTCAATGCATGGACAATGGCTGCTAACTCCAAATCATGAACCGGATAGTTCTTCTCATGGATCTTCAACTGTCGCGAAGCATAGGCAATGACCTTGCCATCCTGCATCAACACTGCTCCAAGCCCAACACGAGATGCATCACAATAAACTGTATAAGGCCCTGAACCTTTGGGCAAAACCAACACCGGTGCCATAGTCAGAGCTGTCTTGAGCTTTTGAAAGCTCGCCTCACACTCATCCGACCATCTGAACTGGGCACCCTTCTAGGTCAACCTGGTCATCGGGGCTGCAATAGATGAAAACCCCTCCACGAACCGACGATAGTAGCCTGCCAATCCCAAGAAACTCCGAATCTCTAGCAGCTGATGCTGGTCTAGGCCAGTTCTTGACTGCCTCAATCTTCTTCGGGTCCACCTGAATACCCTCT
>NW_017671890.1:0-22426 GCF_001879085.1 Nicotiana attenuata
AACAAGAAACGACCTGAATATACTCAAATCATGAAAGTAACTCAAACAAAAGAGCTGTACTTCAAGCTCATCAGTATCATCACAACACAAGGCTGAGACCCCGTCTCACATCATAGAAATAGAACACCTGAATCTACCCCGAAAGGTCATAACTCAACGCACCCTCGCTACAATGCGCGATCCTATCCAAACACTGTTACACATGGAGCACCTCAAGACACTGTGATCAAAATTCGACAGCCACCCACAATTTGATGTCTGAAGCCAAGGCAATTCATTGCACCCACGGTGGAATAAACAACATACGACACGCCACCTGATAGGTCATAACCCACACTCCATTTACCGAGCAACATCCGATTACTCTTCCCGCTCGACTTCCACCATGAATCCCCAATAGATCTGCACCACGTGTGCCCATAACCAACAAATCATAACGCCCCACAGCACAGAAAAGAAAACAACTCATAGATCTCCCCAGATCACTAACAAGTTCAATATCGATCAAATCCACCTGTCCCTCAACAATACAACTCAAGACTAACCAAGCTAACTCAAGCTAAATACGTAGCCACATTGGCCTGCCAACGCACTCAATACCAAGAAAGCCTAAAGTTGCTCCTTCCACTACTATAACTCCCGCCGGAGCCATACGATACGGTGCCCGGCACCAATTCAATATCGAAATCCACAACCTCACCCGAAAACATGCCCGGCCACAAGGAACACATCCGAAAAGGTCACTCAATACCGAAACTGAATCAATGGTAGAAACCTCTGCACTGACATCCGTCACGAAGGCCCTATTAAGGAAAGCAATCTTTCTCAGCCGTCCGCTGAAATTTTTTTGAAATATATACCACTCTGCAAGAACATAATCCAATGCACCTCGCCACTCAACCCGTGGCATTTCCGGCATAGCCCGTAGTACAATAGTCTAGAATAATCCAACACTAAGACAACCAGTCTACATCTCAACATCATATCCAAAATCTAACATACCAACGAAGAAAGATCCGCTCGGGCCGCTAACGGTATCGATACACACGGTTTACAACCACTGATAGCCGGAACATGAGAACTCCCAGTCTTCGACTCCGTATAGCACACGAATCACTGAACCTGATCCCAGATTCCACCGTATGAACACATATCACACTTCACGTACCCAATCATTCCACGAAAGATGTTCTAAAATTCCTCTGTGCCATCAACCACACTCAGATATCAACAGTCGATTAAGCATGAAACACCGCCATACTAACGTAGCATCCTCAGCTTACATCACCTTGCCCTTTTTTACTGAACATATACCCCCGTCAAATCACTAGAATAGCAATATCATTTCCTTAATCGTCTGAAGATCAATTCTTTAATCACCTACAGCTGCCCGTGCTGCTTACGAATTAATGACTTTCCATTCTTAACTGAACTGAATCCTCGAACACGCAAATCTCAATTCTTCACCACATACCGCGTATACCATAACCCACTAGGATAACACGAGAACTCCATCTCCCTTTTTTCCTAACCACCAACATCTATGTACTCCATTAGTCAAGAACTCTCCATTCAATCCCATCTAGAAGAGAAATCATTACACATTTCATGCTTCGCATGCCCATAAACTATATATACGTCTCTAAACCACGGTAACACTCATCAAGAACTCTCTTCCAATTCCATTGCACAAGCTAAACTGCCAGGACTGAATCCTTCTACCCGAACCAAGCCAAGCAAGCTGTCAGAACTCAAGAGCCTTGCTGCACAATACCTGTAAAAGTCCATTGCCTCGAACACATACAAAGAATTAATCATATCCTTACCATACCGATTCGGTCTACTATCAAGCTATTCCATCTATCTAATTTCCCTTTTGATTCATCATCCACTTGATATTTCTCCCTCGTTGTAGCATCGCAATGCCTCAATCCAAGCTTACCACACGAGACTCGGACATAAGACCACACTGTCTAAGACCCATAGGCCACTGAATACTCTCTCAATTGTTTCCCAGAAATACCACATTCCCGAATACTTTACTCTGAAGAACTTTCTACGAGTCTAAATTCGCTTCCTTTACTTTCCAGGTACCGACACATAGGATCCCATGATCAACATAAAAATACCACAAGTCTTGACATTTTCTATTGAAAACACTGTCTTTAGTCACATACACAGCCTTAAAACACCTGAGTGTTACATGTAGATTCTTGAACACATTAAAACCATTCTTGAGAGTCATTCACTCTTATTCATCTACAACTTACCTGATTTAACGAACAGAGCCACTCGTGCTTTATTGACAATCGATACCGTAAAGTGAGACCCGCATCCCAATACAACCAAGCAACTTCCTGCTCTATGCACCGAGCATTCTTCACCAACAACGACTCTAGACATTCCATAATTCTCATACTCTATGGAACATAATATAACCTTTGTCGAAATTTTTGCTTCACTCATGCCATCCTCGGCTCGATTTCTGCAACTAGAACTGATTTGCCAGCATACCTCGAAACGGAACCAACATAGCACATAACCGTGCGATCAGCTAATCAACAGCAACCTCCCCAACTTGGCTCAAGCCATATATCAAGACACACTCGATAACCCATAATACTTTTACTCTAATGATGTCACAATATCATAGTGAGATTAAACTCAAATCATCTACGAGTTTTGTGAAAGCACAGATCATCTAGCACTGAAATCCTCTACAAATCTCGCATTCATCCCCATACCAGTTGAGTCCACTCCCTTGAGCGACCCGAATTTATCAAATTTCAACACGTACTCTTCAATTACACATGAGATCTTTCTAGCATACACATAGGGACCATGCCACTTAAGAACACTCCGCAGGAGATAACCCACCTGCTTCACCTCAATTTAGTATTTCAGCACACCTTTCACCATCATATACGTTACTCAGTCATTAGTCTTCCTGAGTCCGAATTCATACCGCCGCATGCAATGCACTTCACTTCCCAACTAGGAGGTACGACAATGTTCTTCACGCGCCCATAATTCGGGCTACACATCAATCCACAATAGGAGTCGAATCACTTAACAGTTCATCTATTATCCTGCAGACTTCTTCGTCACTGCCAAGTCATATAATTACATCTCGCAGTACTAACATACTCATCACATGAATACCAAACCTCCATTTTGGCTAATAGGGGCAATACTGAACATATAAGTTCAAAACACTTGCTCACACAATCAGCACCTCGGTGCTCAAGCCATAGGCAAGGATCCGGCCTGAAGTCCTCCAAACTGGCCAAACATACTCACGAAGATCACATCTCGCCCCTCGATCGGGGAATCACAAACCATCAAGGCACATATAATACTGAGCGCTCACGTGCGCATACAGACGTGTGGAAGGAATTTCAAGAGTTATATCTCAAGCTGAATAAAGTACGCACGATAAGAATTCCAAGAAGGGGAAGTTTTTTCCTAAAGGTTCTGCAGCCTCTCGAGGATAAATACAGACGTCTCCGTACCGATCCGCGAGACTCTACCAAACCTGCTCATGACTCGTGAGACCTAGTAACCTAGGCTCTGATATCAACTTGTCACGATCCAATTTCCATACCCGGTCGTGATGGCGCCTCTCGTGAAGACAAGGCCAGCCAACTAACCCAATCCGTTTCTTTAACAATTATTAAACATAAATGTATAGATAAATATAGCTTAACGACAATAATAACCAGTATGTACAACCCAACACAACCCGACCGGGGTGTCACAAGTCACGAGCATCTAAAGGAACCTGATTTAACTACAGGGCCAATATTATACAAAAATGAATTTCTGGAAAAACAAAAGACAACATCCGGTGCCGCGAACGCTGGCGGTCACCTTGCTCAGCTACAATAACAATACCTTCAATCCGCTAATAACCCGCTACCGGGTGAACGATACCTGCAACTGCACGCGAGGTGCAGGGAGTAAAGTGAGTACTTCCAACTCAGTGGTAATAAGAGTAAATAATAACTGAGAGGCAAGAAATCACGTAAGAGCACTCCATCATGCTATATAGGACAGTACAACCCTTTTTAGAAAACAGTAAGACCGTGAAGAATCCTTTAGAAAATATCTGGCTCAGTTTAAAAACCTCTTTTGAAAATATCCTTTTACAATAGTCAAGCAAATGAATGCGTATTCAGATAATGTAAGTCCGCACATAAGTCAGCCCCTCGGGCACAACACTCCACTAACAATTAACACCAGGGCGTCTGGTAAACAGTGCAAGAAGTAGCATGAATGCCAATGAAATGAGAGTGCTGAATGTCATGACACGTAGTACAAACAGGAACCGATGCATGAATGCAATGCAATGCACATGACCGCTGCGGCGTGCAGCCCGATCCATTTGGGTACCCGCGCTCACTGTGGGGGTTCAGACTCCGGAGGGGCTCCTACAGCCCAAGCGCAATATCATCATAGCATCGCTGCGGCGTGCAGCCCGATTCATCCTCAGTCCAGAACATGCAAATGAGCCACTCGGGCAATATCAAGTAATAGCTTTTAACTCAAAACATCAGTAAAATGCAATTTAAGTCTTTAAACTTTAGCAATATGACTGCACATTTCAAAACAGGGTTTAACTCAGGACTGAAATCAATTAATATGCTAAGTGTCATGAAAACAGTGATAATAATCCCTAAAGGATTCAAATAATCGGCACGAAGCCCAAAACATGGCAATCAACCCAAATCACGATAGCATCAAGTAGGTTTCAGTCAATTACGCAGTAAAATCAACAACCGGGACGGACAAGTCACAATCCCCAACGGTGCTCTACCCCACGCTCATACCTGGCGTGCAAGTCACCTCAATACACCACTATGATGTGCAAATCGGGGGTTTCAAACCCTCAGGATATCATTTACAAGTATTACTCACCTCGAACCGGCTAAATCCCTAGCTCGCGATGCCTTTGCCCCTCAAATCGGCCTCCACGCGCGTCGAATCTAACCAAAATCAGAGCGAATACGTCACAATATGCTAAGGGAACAATACCCAATCGAAAACAATCGAAAATTAGCAAGAATCTCGAAACTAGCAAAATCCGAGCCCCGGGCCCGCTTCTCGAAAAATTACGAAACTTACATTACCGGATTCCTCGTCTCGCCACGAGTCCGTACATACCAAGAACTCCCAAATCCGAGCTCAAATGACCTACCAAATCCCAATTTGAAAATATAAAAACTCAAGCCCTAGCTCTTCCAATTTTTACTCCAATTTCCATGAATTAAAGGTTGATTCTTCAATAAAATGACGTTTCTAGGTCACGAGACTTACCTCCAATCAATTCCCATCAAAATCCTCTTCAATTTCTACCAAAAAGCTCTTAAGGTGGTCAACAATGGAGGAAACAATGAATGGGGTCGCGGATGAAATAATATAAAAAGCCCTCTGGACGCCCAGGTTTTACCTTACGCGAACGCGGTCAACACCCCCGCGTTCGCAATGAACAAATTCCGTTGACCACAAATTACCTCTACGCGGACGCGACTCCAGGTCCGCGAACGCGATGCTCCAGCTCACCCTCTTACGCGAACGCGTTCGACCAACCGCGAACGCGATGCACAAACCAGGCAGGGCCCCAGGCCCCTTCTACGCGAACGCGAAGCAGCCCTCGCGAACGCGATGGTCTGCACAACTCCTCATCACGAACGCGCTCCTGAGGCTGCGAACGCGAAGGCCATTTTCCAGGCCTCTCAAATTTACTCTACGCGTTCGCGATGAACAACACTTCTGCAACAACACAGCTGAAAACCTGCAATACTATAAGACCAGAAATGGTCCGATTGACCACCCGAAATCACCCCGAGGCCCCCGGGACCTCAACCAAAAGCACCAAATTATCCCATAACATCACTCAAACTTGTTCCAATCATCAAAACACATCAAACAACGCTAAAACTATCAAATCTCATCGAATTCAAGCCTAAGTTCTTCAAAAACTTCCGAAATGCACTTTCGATCAAAAACCTGACCAAACGATGTCTGAATGACCTGAAATTTTACACACATATCCAAAATCACCTAACGAAGCTACAACAACTCTCGGAATTCCATTCCGACCCTCGGATCAAAATCTCACCTATCAACCGGAGTTCGCCAAAATACTAACTTCGCCAATTCAAGCCTAATTCTACACCGGACCTCCAAAATCAATTCCGACCACGCTCCTAAGTCACAAATCATCCCCCGAAGCTAACCGAATCACCGGAAATCACATCTGAACCTTCTAACTCATAAGTCACGTCCGGTTGACTTTTCCAACTTAAGCCTTCCTTAAAGAGACTAAGTGTCTCATTTCTTATCAAAACCAATCCAAATCAACTCTCACACACCACATACCGATAACGAAACGTGAAGAAGCAATAAACGGGAAAAACGGAGCAGTAACACATGAGACGACGGGTCGGGTCGTCACATTTGTGACGCGTTAATGATTTATGTGAACTCATAAATGTAGATATCGACTTGTGATGGCATTTGGGGGACTTTAATCAAATTGGAGCATCGTAGTAATAGTTGAAGCTTGGACTTGAGATAAATTGATTAATACTTACTCTTCTAGAGGGATTTTCTCTAAAATTATATTTGAGTTATTTCGTGAGTTTGTTTGTATATGTGCATCCATACTTGTGGGGACAAGCGGGAAAGGAATTCACCATGTATTTTGAGTTGTATTGCATAAAGAAAGTTTTCTTATTTTACAATTGGAAAATCTTATTTCTAAAGATTTGATGTCAAACGATGCTTGAGGAAAATGTTATAAGTTTTATTCCAACTTGAGTATTGGAAAGAATATAAGATATTTGAGTGCTAAAGATGTATTTTCATGAAAAGTATTTTCTTTTGAAACTTTATTAATGGATAGCATTCGCTGTAACTTTGAAAGATGGATGTTAATTTGCTAAAGGCTTTGACATGAAAAAGATCATGTGTTTGATTGTTTTATTCAAATGGTTTAGTTTGGCCATGAGCAATGATTTGATAAAAATAGATCCTTTGAGGCTAATATGCTATGAATATATTTTTGAAATATCAAATATTTTGGGAGTTACTAGTGGAGACCACCGAGATTGATTCGAATGTTGAGTTCGTTACCATGGAACTACACGTGCCGGTGTAGGGACACATTCCAAGGCTAAGCCGAGGTTTGTGGGATAAAGTCCCCCATTGTGAGGGCAAATGATCATTACTTAAATTAATGAGGTTAAGTCGACTCGTACGACACTATGGGAAGCCGCCCAAATAAGTTGGGTCAAATACTTGTTGCTAGGTCGATCACCTAGTAGTTGTTTATTATGTCGGTGTCGGTATAGTACTTCCGGTAAAAAGGTAAAAGATGATTTTGTTATATTTTAGCCTAAGGAATCGAAAGTGATTTCAATGATTTAATGAACTTGAAATGATTTTACATGATTTTTATTAGAATCATGGGTTGGTATGAATGTTTTAAAAGTTTGTATCATGATTTACATCTTTCTAGTCTTTTCATTTAAAATGATAAAGAGCATAAATTGATATAATTGTATCATTCTATATCAAATGTTGGTTGCATTATTTTTGTAAAGTCTTGTCCCAGGAACATGAGTTAGAGATAGTCTATGATACTTATTGAGTACCGCCGTGGTGTACTCAACCCTCAGGGGCCCCTCTCCAGGGTCCCACTTACTTTACATATGTTCAGGATGAGCGTGGTACATGATGAGCTGATGGGGCAATAGGACGACTCTCTTTCCAAAGAATATAGCAAGGTACCACTTCTATTCCGTGGTAGTCTTCATGTTGATCTTACTTACTTTTGGTTGGGTTTGTCCTAAGTATTTACTTCATCATAGTGTCTTAGAGATTCCATAGATAGTTGTCATTCTTTTGGAGTTGTAATCGAGAGCTATTCGTAAGTCATGCATGAAAGAAATATTGTTATTCTTTTGTATTTTTCAATTATTGAAAAATAAAGGATTTAAAGATCTTGTTTCATGTATGGTTTTAATCATTTAAAATGATTGTGTTTTCAAAAAGGCTTCCGCATGTATTTACTTTGCATATAGATGGACATTCTTCTACGGTTTGGTTCGCCCGGGTTGGATAGTGTGACGGGTGCCGGTCACGTAATTTTGGGTCGTGACAACTAAGTCATTTTCATTGTAAATATAGAGTAGTTTTATTTCATGTACTTCCATTATGTTTCTCTAGCTTAGTTAGGTCAAGTCCTGTAACTTTGGTTTATTTTTTTAAGCATTATTAGGGGGGATCAAGCAAGCAAGCAATTCTCTGTACTAGTGTCTCTCCCCCTCGACACCGTGTGGTTTTTCTGTAATAGCTTTCATAAATGCAATCAAGTTTTTTTTCATTCTCAATTCTCTTTTCTTCTCTCTCAATTGCTCTTGACATTGGTTTTCACGTATGGCACTGACAATCTAGTCTAGCGTATGGAGGGGACTCTAGTTGGCGGATAGTAACTACACGGATATCGATTGCTTAGTCTTACATTGCCCTTCCAAGGAATCTCAGGAAGGCGCCACGTAACAGAACTCATGTTTTCTTTCCTAAATTATGTATAGTAATATTTTTAAAACAATTAAATATATATTTGACCTAAGCTCAAAGTATCATATGATGATGGTTATTGGATGCACCTCTTTAAATGATACTATGAGTTCAAATCTTATGTTGATCTTATTATTTTCTCCTCTTTTTTCTATAACTAAGCACCCACGGAAGATGGACATGTCTAATGTCACTTTTTGCATATTATTAAGTACTTTTTCTTTATTTTTCTTTCTTTGTTTGATTTATTCTTTCAAACATTTTAATTTTTGTTGATTCTTTCTTATGTCACCGTAAAATTTTATATGACTAAACAAAATATGTATATTAAAATTGATAGCAGTGAATAATATAGTTTATAGTCAATAGGCTCAACTGATCCCAACATTTTTGTTACGAAGTATAGATATAAATGTAAGAAAATTACTATTTAAGGAAAATAAATCTTGAACTTATAATTCCAAAAGTGTGATGGGCGTAATAGTAAGAACAAAATGTCGAATCCTTAAAATTATATCTTGGATCCACCTCTTCGTAATAATGCACCAATCTTCCTAATATCCTGGATCCGCCTCTGATCCCAACATATTTGGGGATGTTCCATTTTGTATTATTCCTAAAAAAATGTAGAACTCATAGATGGTTAAAGAAAGAAAATTTTACTTCCTATAGACAAACTTTACACCCTATTTATTATAAATCTAAACCCTTTTAAAATATTATTTTCTGTAGGTATCTTTTATTTTTTTATAGCAAAATAGGTATTTATGGTATACACTACCATTAAGGTATTAAATGCGCTATGTACCATTTTTCTCTCTCATTCTTTCAATTATTCTCTCCTAAAAATACAACAAAATATTTCTTCTTTCTCTCTCCACGATATCTCTCTCTCACATCAAGATTGTATTTGCAATTTTTGAAGCACGATTCTCTCAAAACACGATTCTTTCTCTCACTCTCAATATTTTTGCTCCAAAAATTAGTGGTAAGTACTAAAGTTTTGGATATTTGGCCCGTTCAAGCTTCTTTTTGTTCTCTTCATTTTTTTTAAATCTTCACTATTGTTAGATTTTCAGTAGAGAACTTCAAATTTCCTCTTCAATGGATGATTCAACTACTTTGAAACAAGAGGGCCACTGCGGCTTTCTTCTATGCTGGATATTGCAATGGATTCCTCTACACGGGTACTGCAATATTTTTTACGCCCAAGAAGATTCGAGGGCCGGGGCTTTTGTTCGTCTCCATTTTTATTTTCAATACAATGTATACAATATTTTGCTTGGCCGGAAAATGCCATCTCCGGCGAACTTTTTTCTATTCTTTGTTATTTAATCATATACAAGGATACAAAAACATAGTATTCTGTACAAATTCACTCAAATACATTATATTTTTGCATAAATACATTTGCTTTTGCTTGTATTTATGTATTTCGAAGGTTTGTATTTTTTCAATACAGCTGAATACATTTGTATTTATGGATGAATACAGGATATAAATATTGAAATACACTGAATACATACATTAAAATAGAGTAGAATATAAACAGTGAATACATTTAGTTTTAAGATACAGTGAAATAGAATAAAGTACACTGAATACAAATAGAAATACAGTGAATACAACCAATGAAATATACTGAATACAACAGTAATAACATGTATTAGGAATAACTAAAATACTATTAATATAAATACATTTGGATACACTGAATAAATAAAAGCGAATACGGTAAATACAAATATTGAATCTAATGAATGCAAGAGCAAAAAAAATATTGGAACACACTAAATACAAAAAATAGAACAATTATATATAATTGAAAAATCATTCTAATTAATTAGGTTGATAATATATAAGGCATGTTAAAATTGATTTTATTGAGTTATATTAGGAGTGTGTCACGCCAATTAATTTTATTTTAATTATTAGACAGCTGGACATACCTATTTTTAAGGTGATTGACGTTACTGTATTTATGAATACATGGAGGAATACATGTGAATAAATGCGCGTATAACTGGACTGCAATGATTTTAGGCGCTTTTTGTTGTTGAATTGTGATGACCCAAAGGGTCATCCTTGTATTTTAGATTCCGAATCCGGGTTCCGGGGTATTGAAAACCTCATTTTCCTTCTCTTCAATTTGCGTGCGCAGTCCGGACGCATTTTCGGAAAGCTCTTATGTGAAATTTAAGAAAAATATGGAATTTAGCCTTTAAAATTGATTAAAGTTGACTTCGGTCAATATTTTTGGTAAACGGTCCCGGACCCGTGATTTGACGATCCCGTAGGGCCCG
Organism: Nicotiana attenuata; assembly: GCF_001879085.1. Taxonomy (NCBI): domain Eukaryota; kingdom Viridiplantae; phylum Streptophyta; class Magnoliopsida; order Solanales; family Solanaceae; genus Nicotiana; species Nicotiana attenuata. Next base: position 10,890 of record NW_017671890.1, read on the forward strand.
TAGTAAAATTATGGGACTTGGGCGTATGCCCGGAATCGAATTCCGAGGTACCAAGCCCGAGAAAAGAATTTTTCAAGAAAATTATTTGCTGGAAAATATAAGGACTTTTGGAAATTAAATGGTGTGTGATCTTGATGGTATCGAGCTCGTATTGCTTCAGGAGCCCGGTACAATTTTAAAATACTATTTAAGTCGAATCTGTGAAATTTGGTAAGAATCGGAGTTGATTTGATATAAATCGGACCTAGGTTGAGAAAATGGAAATTTTGAACTATCCTATGAATTTCATGAGTTTTGGTGGTAAATTCGTTGTTTAAGATGTTATTTTGATGATTTGATCGCACGAGCAAGTCCGTATGATGTTTTTAGACTTGCGTGCATGTTTGGTTTGGAGCCCCGAGGACTCAGGTGAGTCTTGGATAGGCCTCGGAGTGATTAGAACTTAGGAAAAACTCAGTTGTGCATCTGGTGTTTCGCACAGGCCTCTGATCTCGCAAATGCGAGATCAGGCTTCGCAAATGCGAAGTCTGTTGGCCTGGAAATGCGACAATAATATCGCAAATGCGAAGAAGGCCTGGGAAGGTCAACCTCACAATTGCGAAACCTTGGCCGGAATTGCGAAGGCCACAGAGGTCGCAAATGCGAAGGCAGGAGAAATTCAAAGGGTTCGCAATTGCGAACCCCTGATCACAATTGTGTAACTGCAGCCTGTTAAGTGAGAGTTAGACGGGATTTTCACTTCATTCTTCAAAATTTCAAAATCTAAACTCCTAAGAGCAATTTTTCTAGAGCAAGTTCTTCCCCAAATCATAGGTAAATGAATCTTAACTCTTTTTCTTCAATCTATTTCATCTTTTTACATGATTCCATCTCAAAATCTATGATTTTTCATGGGAAATTGGGTGTTCTTGGGTAGAAATTAGGATTTTTAAATTTTGGGGATTTGGACCTCGATTTGAGGTCGGATTTCAAAACCAATTGCATATTTGAGTTTGTGGGTGAATGGGTAATCGGGTTTTGGTTCGAACTTCGAGTTTTGACTAAGCGGGCCCGGGGTCGATTTTTGACTTTTTGGGGAAAATATTGGGAAATCTATATTCATGCATTAGAATTGGTTTATTTAGCATTTATTGTTGTTATTAAGTAAATTATGACTAGATACAAGCGGATTGGAAGTGGAACCGAGAGGTAAAACGGTAATTGAGGCTTGATTTTGTCTGTGGAATTGAGGTAAGTGTTTGGTCTAACCTTAGCTTGAGGGAATAGGTGTTGTGGTCTTATTTGCTACGTGTTAGTGTTGAGTACGACATATAGGTGTGGTGACTGGTATCTATACGTTGGTGTCGAGCATGCCCGTGAGTCTTATACCGTGATTGTTGTGACTCTTATTATGTACCGTCCATGCTTAAATTGATGATTATCAATGTTGAACAAGACTTATGATAATTTATTGGTAATTGACCATTGTTGAGTATTGGCTCAAGTTGAGATTTATTTTTGTGAAGTAACTGTTGGAACGAGATTGGTTATAGCTGAATCCCTTGGCGGGATGTATTTGTTTCTATTGTTGATTCCCTGGCCGGGATGTATTTGTTTCTATTGTTGATTCCCTTGCCGGGATGTATTGTTTCTATTGTTTGGGTAAGGAAGAGTGTAAAGCACGAAGGGTGATGCCGTGCATGATATTGTGAGTGAGTGTTAATGCACGAAGGATGATGTCGTGCCGATATTGTGAGCTTTAATGCACGAAGGGTGATGTCGTGCCATGATTTGAGAGTTAATGCACGAAGGGTGATGTCGTGCCATGATTATGAGAGGTAATTCACGAAGGGTGATGCCGTGTCGTTTTTGTTGTTTATAATGGTGAGAACGAGAGTAAAAGCATGAAGGGTGATGCCGTGCACGTGTTACTGTTTTCCTTATTCCTGTTGATATAAATATGGTGTCCTTTATGCTTCTCTATTGAATTACTGTTAGAATTTGATATTCCCCGTAGCATGTTCCCCTTCCCATCTTTATCTGTTATTTCCTGTTATTATTGTTTTGTTCGTATATGATTTAACTACACAAGTTTACATGGTTGTCGTGTCCTAGCCTCGTCACTACTTCACCGAGGTTAGGCTCGACACTTATCAGTACATGGGGTCGGTTGTACTGATATTGCACTCTGCACTTTCTGTGCAGATTTCGGTGTCGGACTTCGTGAGTAGATCGTGAGTTGCTGCCTTCAGTCCATAGGAGACCCGAGGTAGATCTGCCGGCGTTCGCAGACTCCAGAGTCCCCTTTCTTATGTTTTAGATATATTGTCTCCTTTCATTTCGAGAACAGTTGTATTTCTTTTATACCAATATTTGTAGAAATCTTTAGATATTCGTGACATTGTGACAGCAAATCGTTGGGTAGCCTTGCATTGGAACTTAAGTTGTTATGGAACTTCCGCATTTTACACGTGCTTTGCTTTATTTGCAATTTATTACTGTTTGGGTTAATAATCAATGTATTAGAATGTATCGATTGGCTTGCCTAGCTTTCACGAGTAGGCGCCATCACGACTTCCGAGGGTGGGAAATCCTGGTCGTGACAAGTTGGTATCAGAGCACTAGGTTGCCTAGGTCTCACAATTCACGAACAAGCTAGGTAGAGTCTGAGGGATCGGTACGGAGACGTCTGCGCTTATCCCCAGAGGCTACTGAGTTTAGGAAAAACTTCACATCTATTCTTTTCTTTCGTGCCACTTGATTTCTCAATGCTAATTGAACATCCACTCTATTGTTTCGCAGATGGTGAGAACACGTACCGCTTCATCAGCTGACCAACAGACCGAGCCCCCAGTGGCAGCTCCTACGAGGGGCAGAGGTCGTGGACGTACTAGAGGCCGAGGCAGAGGCAGGGCTTAGCCCGAAGCTCAAGTAGCTGCACCAGCGGCGGAGCCTCAGGTAGAGTTTGAGGATGAGGTTCAGGCCCAGACAGTTCCAGGGCCAGCTCAGGTCCCGGAGGGGTTCATCTCCACCCCGGTACTCCAGGATGCTCTGGTCCGTCTAGTGCGCCTTATGGAGAGTGTCACTCAGGCAAGCATATTCCCTGTAGCACCAGCTGTCTCTCAGGCTGGAGGAGGAGCCCAGACTCCTGCTACTCGCACTCCAGAGCAGATGGCTCCCCAGTTTCAGACTCCAGCAGCTCAGCCAGTTGGGGTAGTTCCACCCGGTGTTGTGGCACAGACCGGTGATGGGTCAGCTATGTCTGCTGATGCCTTGTGGAGACTGGACAGGTTCACCAAGATTTTTACTACCACATATGGCGGTACATCTTCAGAGGATCCCCAGGACTATTTGGACAACTGTCATGAGGTTCTACGGAACATGAGGATAGTGGAGACCAATGGGGTCGACTTTGCTGCTTTTCGTCTATCAAGTTCCACCAAGACTTGGTGGAGGGATTATTGTTTGGCTAGACCAGCTGGGTCGCCGGCTTTGACTTGGTATCAGTTCTCTTAGCTATTTCTGGAGAAGTTTCTTCCTATCACTCAGAGAGAGGACTATCGTAGGCAGTTTGAGCGTCTCCAGCAGGGTTTTATGACCGTCACTCAGTACGAGACCAGATTTATTAACTTGGCCCGTCATGCTCTTCTTATACTCTCCACCGAGAGAGAGAGAGAGAGAGAGAGAGGGTGAGGAGGTTTATTGAGGGACTAGCTCAGCCTATCAGATTACAGATGGCTAAGGAGACAGGGAGTGAGATTTCTTTCCAGGATGCAGCCAATGTGGCTAGACGAGTTGAGATGGTATTATCACAGGGGAGTGGTCAGGGGTCTGACAAGAGGCCTCGTCATTCTGGCAGGTTCAGTGGTGCCTCGTCAGGAGGCAGGGATTCTTTTGGTAGAGGCCATCCTCCCAGGCCGTTTCATTCAGCACTACAGGCTTCTCACGGTGCTCCAGGTGGCCGAGGTTCTCATATGCAGTATTCAGATCAGCTACCTTATAGTGCATCACCAGCTCCTATCAGTACACCTCCGCTCCAGAGTTTTCAGGATAGTTACTCAGGCCGTCAAGGTCAATTTTAGGGTCAGCAGTCCCAGCAGCCAAGGACTTGTTATACTTGTGGCAATCCGAGGCACATTGCTAGATTTTGCCCTCGAGCCTCGAGCAGTTCTCAGCATCAGGGTCCTCATGCCATGGTTCAGGCACCGGGTGTCCCACCGCCCGCTCGGCCAGCTAGAGGTAGGGGTCAGGCAGCTAGAGGTGGAGGTCGAGGTGTTAGAGGTGGAGGTCAGGCCGCTAGAGGTGGAGGCCAGCCAGCAGGAGGCCGTCCCAGGGATGTAGTTCAGAGTGGTGGGGCCTAGCCCCGATGTTATGCTTTCCCAGCCAAGCTTGAGGCTGAGGCATCCGATCCCGTTATCACATGTACGGTTTTAGTTTGCAGTAGAGATGCATCAGTTCTATTTTATCCCGGGTCTACAAACTCCTATGTGTTATCTTATTTTACTACGTATTTGGTTGTGCCTCGTGATTCTTGAGTGCTCCTGTATATGTGTCCACACCGGTGGGTGATTCTATTGTTGTAGATCGTGTCTATCGCTCGTGCGTGGTTATTATTGGGGGTCTTGAGACCCATGTAGATCTCTTACTTCTGGATATGGTTGATTTTGATGTCATATTGGGGATGGATTGGCTGTCACCTTATCATGCCATATTGGACTGTCATGCCAAGACCGTGACCTTAGCCTTGCCAGGTTTGCCTCGATTGGAGTGGAGAGGGACTCCTGGTCATTCTACTAGTAGGGTCATTTATTATATGAAGGCTCGACGTATGGTCGAGAAGGGGTGTTTGGCTTATTTGGCTTATGTTCGTGTTCTAGTGCTGAGATTCCTTCTATGGATTCTGTGCCAATTGTTCGGGAGTTTCCAGAAGTGTTCCCTGCAGACCTGCCGGGGATGCCACCCGATAGGGATATTGACTTTTGCATTGATTGGCTTCGGGCACTCAGCCCATTTCTATTCCGCCATATCGTATGGCCCCGCTAGAGTTGAAAGAATTGAAGGAGCAGCTGCAAGACTTGCTTGATAAGGGCTGTTTCGCCCTGGGGTGCGCCGGTGTTGTTTGTTAAGAAGAAGGATGGGTCGATGAGGATGTGTATAGATTATCGGCAGTTGAACACGGTCACCATCAAGAATAAGTATCCATTGCCGAGGATTGATGACTTGTTTGATCAGCTTCAGGGTGCCAAGGTGTTTTCAAAAATTGATTTGAGATCTGGCTACCATCAGTTGAGGATTAGGGCATCCGATGTTCCTAAGACAGCTTTTCACACTCGGTACGGGCATTATGAGTTCTTAGTGATGTCATTTGGGTTGACAAATGCCCCAGCATATTTTATGGATTTGATGAACCGGGTGTTCAAGCCTTATTTGGATTCCTTTGTGATTGTCTTCATTGTTGATATTTTGATCTACTCCCGCAGCCGAGAGGAGCACGAGCAGCATCTTCGAGTCGTTCTTCAAACTTTGAGAGATAGTCGGTTGTATGCTAAGTTTTCGAAATGTGAGTTTTGGTTGAGTTCGGTAGCATTCCTGGGTCACGTTGTATCAGTAGAGGGTATTCAGGTGGATCCTAAGAAGATTGAGGCAGTCAAGGACTGGCCTAGACCCACATCAGCTATAGAGATCCGGAGTTTCTTGGGTTTGGCAGGCTATTACCGTCGGTTTTTGGAGGGGTTTTCATCTATAGAAGCCCCGATGACCAGGTTGATCCAGAAGGGTGCACAGTTCAGGTGGTCGGACGAGTGTGAGGCGAGCTTTCAGAAGCTCAAGACAGCCTTGACCACGGCGCCGGTGTTGGTATTGCCCACAGGTTCAGGGCCATATACAGTATATTGTGACGCATCTCGTATTGGACTTAGTGCGGTGTTGATGCAGAATGGCAAGGTTATTGCATATGCTTTGCGACAGTTGAAGATTCATGAGAAGAATTATCCAGTTCATTATTTGGAGCTAGCAGCCATTGTTCACGCACTGAAGATTTGGAGGCATTATTTATATGGCGTGTCATGTAAGGTGTTCACAGATCACAAGAGTCTACAGTATTTGTTCAAGCAGAGGGAGCTAAATTTGAGGCAGAGAAGGTGGTTGGAGCTATTGAAAGACTATGATATCACCATCTTCTATCATCCGGGGAAGGCCAATGTAGTGGCCGATGGCTTGAGTAGGAAGCCAGCTAGTATGGGCAGTCTTGCGTATATTCCGGTCGGTGAGAGACCGCTTGCTTTGGATGTTCAGGCTTTAGCCAATCAGTTCGTGAGGTTGGATGTTTCTGAGCCCAGCCGTGTTTTAGCTTGTACAGTCGCTCGGTCTTCATTATTTGAGCATATCAGGGATCGGTAGTATGATGGTCCTCACTTGCTAGTCCTTAGGGACACAGTGTGGCACGATGGTGCCAAGCAGGTTACAGTTGGAGATGATGGAGTTTTGAGGATGCAGGGTCGAGTTTGTGTGCTTAATATGGATGAACTTCGTAAGTTTATTCTAGAGGAGGCCCATAGATCCCAGTATTCTATTCATCCTGGCACCGCTAAGATGTATCAGGATTTGCGGCAGCATTATTGGTGGAGGAGGATGAAGAAGGATATTGTTGCATATGTAGCTCGGTGTTTGAATTGTCAGCAGGTAAAGTACGAGCATCAGAGACCTGGTGGTTTGCTTCGGAATATTGAGATTCCTGAGTGGAAGTGGGAGCGTATCACTATGGACTTCGTTGTTGGACTCCCACGGACTCAGAGGAAGTTCGATGCGGTATGGGTTATTGTTGATAGGCTGACCAAGTCAGCGCATTTCATTCTTGTGGCAGTCTCCTATTCTTCAGAGAGGTTAGCTGAGATCTATATCCGGGAGATTGTTCGTCTTCATGGTGTGCCCGTGTCTATTATTTCTGACCGAGGTACGTAGTTTACCTCGCATTTCTGGAGGGCAGTTCAGCGTGAGTTGGGTACACTAGTCGAGTTGAGCACAACATTTCATCCTCAGACAGACGTACAGTCCGAGCGTACTATTCAGATTTTGGAGGATATGATCCGCGCATGTGTTATTGACTTTGGAGGTTCTTGGGATCAGTTCTTGCCATTAGCAGAGTGTCACGACCCCAAATACCGGTCGTGACGGCGCCTATCCCATTACTAGGCAAGCCAGACCAACTATCAAACCACAACCCATTATCATTTAATAAATCATTTGCTAACACGGTTTAATTATCAATCATCATAATAAGTGTTTAGAACAACAAGAAAGATATGCGGAAATCAACAAGACATAGAAACTACACAGCCCACACTGATATGGTGTCACGAGTCTAGAGCCTCTAATACAAGTCTAAATCATCTACTACATCACAAGTCTAGGAAATTCGAAAAAGATAACAAGATAGGAGGGAGAAATCAGGGCTGGGACGCCATGCAGCTACCTCGAAATCCCCGGCAAATGCTGAATAACAGGAAAGCTCTCACTCGGCCGCTCGAGCACCTGGATCTGCACACAAGGGGTGCAGGGAGTAAAGTGAGTACTCCAACTCAGTAAGTAACTAAAGTAAATAATGGACTGAAAGTAGTGACGAGCAGTTCAAAACATATAACTTAAAAAGAAAAGAAACAGTTCTGTCATAATTTCATCAATCTCAGTTTAAAACTTTGAAATCAGTTATTTGACAATATATCCATCAGAGGCTTATTTATAAGAAGAGTGAAAAACAGTGGAAACATCATAACAGGGCCCCTCGGGCAAAGGATCACTCAAAATATGGCCCCTCGGGCAACCTCCCAGTCACTCGGTACTCACTCTCAGCAATCTGCTCATTTAATCTCATAACCCTGAGAATTATAGTAACCGCTACGGCGTGCAACCCGATCAATATCGCTGCGGCGTGCAGCCCGGAGCATATATTTATAGTCGAATACGCTCACTGGGGGTGTGCAGACTCCGGAGGGGCTACTACAGCCCGAGCGTCATATCGATGCGGCGTGCAGCCCGATCCAATATATATATCGCTGCGGCGTGCAGCCCGATCCATATAAGTATCGCTGCGGCAGGCAGCCCGATCCATAATATATACATATAATATCATCACCATAAGGTTCTCAACCTCTCTCAGTCATTAGCCTCACAGCCTCTCGGGCATCACAATAGAAATTAGGGAACTCAGCCCAAACAGTCCTCACAGTAGGAGTAGAATGATAAAACCAGTTTTAAACATTTAACAGGTAAAAACAGGACTGAGGCTATGCTTTTAACAAGTAAAGAGAGGAAAATAGTTAAAATGCCCCTAAGGGTTGCTACACATCGGCACAAAGCCCCAAACATGGCATAAAGCCCATAATACAGTATAAGGATCCAAATCCAGAATAATATAACATTTCCAAATAAAATACGCGGCTTAGTAGTCGCTATGGGACGGACCGAGTCACAATCCCTACCGGTGCACGCCCACACGCTCGTCACCTAGCATGTGCGTCACCATTTTTATCATATAAAGTCAAATACCGGGGTTTTGTACCCTCATTTCCAAATTTACAATGGTTACATACCTCAAACCGGTGAAAATACTACTCCGCGATGCCTTTGCCTCTCGAATCGGCCTCCACTCGCATCGAATCTAGTCAAAATCAGAGCGAATACGTCACAATATGCTAAGGGGACAAAGCCCAAGCGAAAACAATCGAAAAATACCAAAAATCCCGAAATTAGCAAAACCCGAGCCCCGGGCTCACTTCTCGAAACACAGAAATTTTTACATCAACGGGTTCCTTATCTCCCCACGAGTCTATGCATATAAAGAACACCAAAATCAGAGTCCAAAATGACCCCTCAAATCCCAAATCAAAACTCCAAAATTCCAAGCCCTAGTTCTTCCATTTATAGTTCAAGTTCCATGAATTTCTAGTTAGATTTCACCATAGAATCAAGTTTTAGTTCCGAAATTCTTACCTCCAATCGATTCCCTTTGAATCCCTCTTTAATCTCCACCAAGAACCTCTCAAAATGATCAACTATGGGTGAAAATAGACCCAAAATCGCGGATGAAATGACTTAAAACATTCTGCCCAGGCCTTTCCGCATCTGCGGTCCAAAACCCGCTTCTGCGTACCGCATATGCGGTCAATCCATCCGCTTCTGCGGAAATTCACTTAAGTCCCTTAAATCGCATCTGCGACAAAATTCCGCATCTGCGGCTTCGCAGATGCGGCCACCTCGACCGCTTCTGCAGAAACCGCTCGCCATCCCCCTTCTCGCATCTGCGGCTTGTTACCTCGCACCTACGGCATCGCACCTGCGGTCCCATTTCCGCAGGTGCGGAAATACCAGAAGAAGAAAAATCTACAGCTGCAATTACACTTCAATTCTTCCGATAACCACCCGAAATCACCCTGAGGCCCCCGAGACCTCAACCAAAAGCACAAACATAACCCAATACCTTATTCAAACTTGTTCCAATCGTCAAAACACCTCAAACAACATCAAATCTACCAAATCACATCGAATTCAAGCCTAAGTTTCTAAAATCTTCCGAAATACGTTTTTGATCAAAACCCAACCAAACCTCGTCCGAATGACCTGAAATTTTGCACACACATCCCAAATCACATGATGAAGCTATTGCAACTCTCGAAATTCCATTCCAGCCTCTATATCAAAATCTCGCCTACCAACCAGAAATTGCCAAAATATCAACTTCGCCAATTCAAGCCTAAATCTACTACGGACCTCCAAAACCCGTTCCGATCACACTCCTTAGTCACAAATCACCTCCCGAAGCTAACCAAACCATCGAAACTCACATCCGAGCCCTTTAACACATAAGTCAACATCCGGTTGACTTTTCCAACTTAAGCCTTCTTAAAAGAGACTAAGTGTCTCAGATTTCACCAAAACCAATCCGGATTCAATCCAACCAACCCGATATTTCAAAACACAGATGAACAAAGCAATAAGAAGCAGAAATGGGGCAAACAGAGCGGTAACTCATGAGACGACCGGTCGGGTCGTCACATCCTCCCCAACTTAAATAGACGTTCGTCCTCGAACGAGTCAAGAAACATACCTGAAGCCTCCTCCACGGGCCGACCTCTCCACTGCACCTTCACCGAAGCTATTTCTTTTGATCTCAACTTCCGAACCTGACGCTCCAAAATAGCTGTTGGCTCCACATCATAAGTCAAATTACCCTCCAATTGTACCGTGCTGAAATCCAGAACATGAGACGGATCTCCAATGTATTTCCGAAGCATAGAAACATGGAACATTGTGTGCACACTCGACAAGCTGGGTGGAAAAGCAAGCTCATAAGCCACCTCTCCAATCCTCTGAAGTACCTCAAAAGGCCCAATGGACCGTGGACTCAACTTCCCCTTCTTTCCAAATCTCATAACACCTTTTGTGGGCGAGACCTTCAACAGAACCTTCTCACCGACCATGAAGGACACATCTCTAACCTTCCTGTCAGCATAACTCTTTTGCCTCGACTGCGCTGTACGAAGTCTCTCCTGAATTACCTTCACTTTATCTAAGGCAACCTGAACCAAATCTGTCCCCAATAGCCTAGCCACACTGGGCTCAGACCAGCCAACTGGAGATCTACACCGCCTCCCGTACAAAGCCTCATATGGAGCCATCTGGATACTCGACTGGTAGCTGTTGTTATAAGCAAACTCTACAAGCGGTAGAAACTGATCCCATGACCCTCCGAAATCAATAACACAAGCGCGTAGCATATCCTCCAATATCTGAATAGTGCGCTCGGACTGCCCATCCGTCTGAGGGTGAAAAGCTGTGCTCAACTGCACCTGAGTACCCAACTCTCGCTGAATAGACTTCTAAAACTGGGAAGTAAACTGAGTGCCCCGATTTGAAATGATGGAAACTGGGACACCATGCAACCGAACAATCTCCCGGATATATATCTCTGCCAACCGCTCCGAAGAATAAGTAGTACAGATAGGAATGAAGTGCGCGGACTTGGTCAGCCTATCCACAATCACCCAAATGGCATCGAACTTCTTCAAAGTCCGAGGGAGCCCAACTACAAAATCCATAGTGATCATCTCCCACTTCCACTCAGGAATAAGCATCTGCTGAAGCAAGCCACCCGGTCATTGATGCTCGCATTTCACCTGCTGACAATTGAGACACCGAGCTACAAACCCCACAATATCTTTCTTCATTCTCTGCCACCAGTAGTGCTGTCTAAGATCCTGATACATCTTCGCGGCTCCTGGATGAATAGAATACCGCGAGCTATGGGCCTCCTCCAGAATCAACTCCCGAAGCCCATCCACATTGGGCACACAAATCCGACCCTGCATCCTCAATACCCCATTATCTCCAATGGTCACATCTGTGGCATCATCATGCTGAACTCTATCTCTAAGGACGAGCAAATGTGGATCATCGCACTGTCGCTCTCTGATGCGCTCATATAGGGAAGAACGAGAAACCACACAAGCCAACACCCGACTAGGCTCTGAAATATCCAACCTCACGAGCCGATTGGCTAAAGC
>NW_017671890.1:22451-53175 GCF_001879085.1 Nicotiana attenuata
CTTGAACATCAACCCGCAAGAGGTCTCTTCCAAACTGGAATTAATTATGCCAAACTCCCCATAATCACGCCTTTCGGCATCAACAGCATTAGCCACCATTATTGTAGACCCGATTCCCTGGTAATATAGTGATGTCAATCTTCATGTAAATCAACCACCTTTGCTGCCATCAATTAAGATCCTTTTCTTGAACAATGCTGAAGACTGCGATGATTCATGAATACTCACAAGACACGCCCATCAAGTAATGCTCCAAATCTTCAACGCGGTGAACTATGGCATGCCAACTCCAAGTCATAACGGGGTAGTTCTTTCTCATGGGGCTTCAACTGACGAGAAACATAAGGCCAATAACCTACCCTCTGATCAACACACAAGTAATCCCTACTCTCAAAGCATCACAATCACGGTTAACAGAACCTGAAGCTGATGGTAAAGCCAACAAGGAGCTGTGGTCAAAGCTGTCTTGAGCTTCTGACAGCTCTCCTCACACTCGTCCCGACATACAAATGAACACCCTTCTGAGTACAATTTGGTCAAGGGCGATACGATGATGAGAATCCTGAACGAACGGCGATAATATGCCTGCCAAACAAGAAAACTACGATCTCTGATTGGCTGAAAACGGTCTTGACCAATTCTGAACCGCTCTATCTTCTTGGGTCAACCTGAATATACCCTCACTAGACACCGACGTGTCCCAGAATGCACTGAACTGAGCAAAACTACACTTGGAGAACTTTGCCATAAAGCTTCTCCTCCATCAATCCTTCCCTGGCAACACAACCCTCAAATGTCCGCGCTGCTCCTTCCTGACTATGCGAAGTATACCAGAATATCATCAATGAAAACTATGACAAACGAGTCAAGATAAGGCCAGAACACGCTGTTCTCATCAGATGCATGAAATGCTGCTGGGGCGATTCGTCGCCCAAAAGACATAACCAGGAACTCATAGTGACCATATTCTGGTCCTGAAGCTGTTTAAGTAATATCCGAAGTCCCTGATCTTTAGCTAGTGATAGATAACCCAAACGAGATTCAATTCTGGAGGAATACCCCCGCTCCCTGATGCTGCGGTCGAATAAATCATCAATGCGAGGCAAAGGATACTTATTCTTAATTGTTACTTTGTTCAATTGCCTATAATCGATACACATTCTCATAGTGCCTCCTTCTTCTTCACAAACACGAATCGGCGCACGCCCAAGGTGACACACTAGGCCGAAATGAACCATTATCTAGGAGTTCCTGAAGCTGCTCTTTAACTCCTTCAGCTCCGCTGGTGCCATAGGATACGGCGGAATAGAAATGGGCTAATGTGCCCGAACCAAGGTCTAATACCAAAATCCATCGTCCCTGTCGGTGGAAACATTGCCCGACAGTCCTGCAGGATAATACATCAGGGAGAATCCCTCAAAACCTGGGACAGAATCAATACCTAGAATCTTCAGCTCCAACATCCTCACAAAGGCAAGATACGCAAAGAACAACCCTTCCCAACCATACGCTGGAGCTTTCCAAGAAAGAGGATACTCATACTAGGAAATAATCAGTACACCCATCCCACTCGATCCGTGGCACACCCGGATAGCCAAAGTGACATGTCTTAGCATAGAATAGTCAGAATAGCACGACACGGAGTTAACACAATCCATGGCCCAAATGGATATGAAATCCACCATACTCAGTAACAAAAGATTAACTTCAGGTCTTCCAGACCCCAATTAATCCTAGACACCGGTACACACGTCTACAAACAATGGTCGCCCACCGGGTAGATACATGAACAGGATAAAGCGAAGAAACTCACGAGCAGTACCCAAAATAGCGAGCAAAGTATGATGACACAATAAGAATAGTGGACCGAGATCAAATAATACAGAGGCAATTCTGTGGCAGATGAAATATAATCCTGAAAATGACAGCATCGGCGAAATGGCATCGATCTGCCTGCATAGCGTGAAAAACGGACCTGACCCGCCCCCTGATCGACCTCTCCTTCGGGGCGGTACCCCTGCTGACTGATCCCACACCCTAGCTAGGCTTGGGCGGGTGGTGGGATGGAGTAAACTGGAGCTAAGCTAATGACTGGCCCCTCTTGCTGAGATGAACTAGCAATACGGCGGGAACTGCGCTCCTCATATGTCCAACTCCCCGCACTCATAGCAACTCCCAGTGCTGGAGATTGGGGACTTGAAGGGAACCCTCGCACCGGAGTGACCACGATGAACTCTGCATAGAAGAGCCCCGTGAACATGATGGGGAGCCGGGATGAGTTTGAGCTGGAAGGGCACTAAAGTTGAATGAATGGCCCCAGTGTGGAACTGTGGGCATTGACCCGATGACGCTCCACGATAACCCGGAGCGATTCAGACTGACCATGACGGAACATGCGGCCTCACTTACGTGCTGGAACTGGCTCGAAAGGCCACCATATAGCTACCAGAATGCTCGGGCCTCCTTGGCCACTCTCTCCTCTCGCTCCTGGCGACGGACAGAACTCAATCTCTCTGGCAATTATCCACAACCTCTCGAATGTAGCACCAGTAACCCTCTCCCTGGTTCATGAGAATACGGAGACTGATTATGTGGCCATCAACAAACCTCCTGATTCCTCGATCGTAGGAACCAATCCAAACTGCATCTGGGCTAACTCAGAGAATCGCATCTCATACTCTGCGGTTCAACCGTCATCTCCCCTAACATCAGCTGTCAAACTGCCTCGCAGCTACCTTCTTGCATGACTGTGGTACATAAATTCTCCTTAGAAAGAGATTAGAGAACTGATGCACGTTAAGGGGCCTGCTCCAGCAGGCCTAATACGCCTCTCATACGCCTCCCACCAACTGAAGGCAGCCCTCGGAAAACAAAGGTGGTAAAGTGCCACCCACTGTTCTAGAGATCCTGTTGTACGGAAGCATCCTCTGGCACTTATTCCAAATCTGGGCAATCCTCGCCTCTGCACCGCTGAATGTTCTGAGGCTGGAGCCTACCAAACACTCTCAAGTCGACGCTGCTGATATTCATCGACATCAATTGGGTACTACAACTCTTGAGCTGGTGCAACCGGCTGGGCTGGAGGTGCCCCCCGGCGTCTGGAGTCCCTGCACAACTGATAGGTGTGCGAGCAACGGGGTCTGAATTCCCAATACCCCGAGTTATGTGAAGTAGCTTCGGCCGTAGTTAGCTGAGACCGGCCTGAGCCAAACCGGTACCACAACTGATAAGATCTAGCTAAAGCCTCCTAAAGGCCTAGAATAACAATAGGACCAACTTGCGTGCCGGAGCCCGGTGCCCACTGCAGCAATCCACAACTGAGACCTGGTCCTGAACTGGGGCAGCTGGTGGATCTGCAGGTGCTGCCCCCGCTTGCTCTGTTGCCCCTACCGCGAACCACGACAGTGTCCCGCCTCTAGTGGCTGCAACTGGTGGCATGGTGTCGTTCCACCCGTCGTAAGCGCGTGTCCTCACCATCTGTGAGGAATAGAACAACAGAAGTTTTTAGTTATCGGATCAAAGCAAACCCGACAGTAAGCAAACTCTTCAAGAATGTAAAAGTTTCTAAGGTTCTTGCAGCCTCTCGAAGGATAAATCAGACGTCTCCGTACCGATCCGCGAGCCTCTACCTAAAACCTGCTCATGACTCGCGAACCTTATGTAACCTAGGCCTCTTGAACCAACCTGTCACTACCCCAATACCGGTTTGTTGATTGGCGCCTATTCCCATTATAGGCAGCCAGACCAACATATTAAACTAACACCCATTATCAATTAAATAAATCATTGCTAACACGGTTTAATTACAATTATCATACTAAGTGTGTAGAACAACAAGAAAGATATGCGGAAATCAAACAAGACATTAGAAACTACACAGCCCACACTGATCTGGTGTCACGATCTAGAGCCTCTAATACAAGTCTGAATCTCCACTAACATCACTAGTCTAGGAAATGCCGGAAAAGATAACAGATAGGGGGAAAGAAACCAGGGCTGCGGGACGACCATTGCAGCCACTACGAAATCCCGCATATGCTGAATAACTGGGAAAGATCTCACTCGGCCGCTCGGAGCACCTGGATCTGCACCAAGGGTGCAGGGAGTAAAGTGAGTACCCAACTCAGTAAGTAACTAAAGTAAATACATGGACTGAAAGTAGTACGAGCAGTTCAAAACATATAACTTTTAAAAGAAAAGAAACGTCAGTCATTAATTTCATTCAATCTCAGTTTAAAACTTTGAAATCAGTTATTTGACAATATATCCATCAGAGTCTTATTTTATAGAGAGGAAAAACAGTGGAACATCATAACAGGGCCCTCGGGCAAGGATCACTCAGAATATGGCTCGGGCCAACCTCTCATCACTCGGTACTCACTATCAGCACTCGGCTCATTTAATCTCATAACCTTGAGAATTTATGTAACCGCTGCGGCGTTGCAGGCCCGATCTATATCCAATATCGCTGCGCATGCAGGCCCGGTCCATATTATTTATAGTCGACTACGCTCATGGGTGTGCAGGA
Source organism: Nicotiana attenuata (assembly GCF_001879085.1). Taxonomy (NCBI): domain Eukaryota; kingdom Viridiplantae; phylum Streptophyta; class Magnoliopsida; order Solanales; family Solanaceae; genus Nicotiana; species Nicotiana attenuata. The sequence goes on from NW_017671890.1 coordinate 26,980, forward strand.
CTCCCCAAAAAGGGGAAAACCGGGGCCCTTTTCCTTTACAAGGGGGGGGGGGGGCCCGAGCTTCATTATCGCTGCGGCGTGCAGCCCCATCCAATATATATATCGCTGCGGCGCACATTCCCAGAATCCATAAAAATAAGTATCGCTGCGCGTGCAGCCGATCCGATATATATTACAATATAATATCCTCACCATTAAGGTTCTCAACTCTCTCAGTCATTAGCTCACAGCCTCTCGGCACCACAAGAGAAATTTAGAAAACTCAGCCAAACAATCTTCATTAGTAGGAATTAGAATGATAAAACCAGTTTTAAACTTTAACAGGTAAACAGGGACTGAGGCTATGCTTTTTAAACAAGTAAAGGAGGAAAATAGTTAAAATTGCCCCTAAGGTTTTGCTACAGAGATCGGATACAAGGCCCCAAACATTGCATAACAGCCATAATTACAGTATAAGGATCCAAATCCAGGAATAATATAACATTACCAAATAAAATACGCGGCTTTAATAGTCGCATACGGGACGGACACAGTCACAATCCCTGACTGGTGCACGCCCACACGCTCGTCCACCTAGCATAACACTAACGAAAACCACTGATGAATCCGTGCGTACCGGTGTTATCAAATAAAGTTCAAATACCAGGTTTGTCTCAGTTCCAAATTTACAAATGTTACTTACCTCAAACCGGTTGAAATTACTACTCCACGAACGCCTTTGCCTCTTGAAATTTGTCCTCCACTCGCGTCGAATCTAGTCAAATCAGAGCGAATACGTCACAATATGCTAAGGGACAAAGCCCAAGCGAAACAATCGAAAAATACCAAAAATCCCGAAATTTAGCAAAATTCCGAGCCCCGGCCCCACTTTCTCGAACTCAGAAATTTTTACATCAATGGGTTCCTTATCTCCACCACGAGTCTATGCATATTAAAAGAACACCAAAATCGGAGTCCAAATAGACCCTCAAATCCCAAATTCAAAACTCCAAAAATTCCAAGGCCCTAGTTCTTCCATTTATAGTTCAAGTTTCCCCGAAATTCTAGTTAGATTTCACCCAGTCAGAATCAAGTTTTAGTTCCGAAATTCCTTACCTCCAATCGATATCCCTTTTGAATCCTCTTAATCTCCACCAAGAACCTTTTTTTTTCCAGAAATGATTTTTCAAACTAATTGGGTTTTTGGAAATAGACCCAAATCGCGGATGAAAATGACTTAAAACATTCTGGCCCAGGCCTTTCTGTGGGTCCAAACCCGCTTCTTGCCGATACCACATATGCGGTCAATCCATCCGCTTCTGGGAAATTCACTTAAGTCCCTTAAAATCAATCTGTGACAAATTCGCATTGCGGCTTCGCAGATGCGCCACCTCGACCGCTTCTGCGAAAATCGCTCGCCCAGCCCCTTTCTCGCATCTGCAGGCTTGTTACCTCGCACTGCGGTATCGCACCTGCGGTCCCAATTTCCGAAGGTGCGGAAATACCAGAAGAAGAAAAATATGCGCTGCAATTTACACTTTCAACTCTTCCGATAACCACCCGAGAAATCACACCCAGAGGCCCCCCGGGACCCTCAATCAAAAGCACAAACATAACCCAATACCTTATTTCAAAACTTGTTCCAAATCGTCAAAACACCATCAAACCACCATTCAAATCTCCAAATCACATCGAATTCAAGCCTAAGTTTCTAAAATCTTCCGAAATACGTTTTTGATCAAAAACCCACCAAACCTCGTTCCGAATGACCTGAAATTTTTGCACACACATCCCAAATCACGATAAACAAGCTAATGCAACTCTCGAAATTCCATTCCAACCTCTATTATCAAAATTCACCTACAACCGGAAATCGCCAAAATATTCACTTCGCCAATTTAAGCCTAAATCTACTCCGCACCTCCAAAACCCGTTCCTATCACACTCTAAGTCACAATCACCTACCGAAGCTACCGACCATGGAACTCACATCCGAGGCCTCTAACACATAAAGTCACATCCGGTTGACCTTTTCTTAACTTAGAGCTTCTTAAAAGAGACTTAAGTGTCTCAATTATTTCACCAAAACCAATCCGGGGATTATCTCATAAGTCCAACCCATCGCCGATGATTTCAAAACACAGCGACATTGGTTCCTGTATGGTTATCCCTGAGATGAACGGAAATGAACAAAGCAATAAGTAAAGCAGGAAATGGGGGTGGAAATGGTAAGCCGGTTAACTCATGAGACGACGGCCGGGGTCGTCACACAGAGTTTTGTGCCTAAAATAACAGTTATCAGTCGAGAGTAGATGGCCTCCCTATGAGGCATTATATGGTTGTTGTCGGTTGCGTTGGGTGGTTTGAACGGGAGAGGCTCGGTTGTTGTGGTACATATTTAGTTCAGATGATTGGAGAAGGTTAAGATCATTCAGGATTAGGCTTCGTACAGCGCAGTCCAGGCAGAGAGTTAGCGACCGTAAAGGTTCGTTGATGTGGTCATTCATGGTCGGAGAGCGAGTGTTACTTTCGGTGTCGCCGTAAATGAAGGGCGTTGATGAGATTTTGGAAGAGGGGCAAGGCTAATCCCTAGGTTTTTATCGGGCCTTTTGAGATCCTTGATCGAGTGGAGAGGTGGCTTACAGACTTGCATTTGCGCGAGTTTATCAGCTGCTGCATCCAGTGTTTATGTGTTCCATGCTTCGAAGTATCACAGCGATCGCATGCCCACGTGTTAGACTTTCAGCACTGTCCAGCTTGGACAAGGACCTTGAACCTATGAGGAGGAGCCGATAGCTACTCTAGACCTGCAAGTTCTTAGTTGAGATTCAAAGAATTTCCTTTCAGTTCTTATCTGTGCAGTGGAAGAGGTTTCAGCCTGTGTGAGATCGAGCGGAACCTGGGAGTCGAGTCCGATGATGCGAGCGGATGATACATCCCTCAAATACTCATTCACCGATTCAGGTAGCTACTTTCTTCTAATGTCCTGTTCCCGAGGCATCGAACGGTCTTAGTATTTTAGGAGGTGGAGATGTGATGACCCAAAGGTCAATCTTTGTACTTTTAGAATCTGAATCCTAGGTTCTGGAGCCTTGAAAACCTCATTCCTTTCTCTCGATTTGCGTGCATCCGAAGCGCATTTCCGAGATCCGTCAGATCGCTAGACAAGCGGTATGAGTTCATATTGGAATATATACCTAGTATGAAATGTGTGATCATAGTCAGTGACTGCGCTACATCCTTGACGAATCTGGTAGATCATCGCTATAATAATATTAAGATGGAGTGTGTCTAAATAACTCTAAGGGTGCGTGCGTGCTATTCGTCGACTCTGCATGACAGGCGTTCTACGCTGTTCCAAGACGTGTCCATAGTTAAAATTATGTGACTTGGGGTGGTTATGCCCGTGATGATCCGAATTCCAGATGGTTCGCGACGAGTGCTAGAAAGAACTTTTTCAAGAAAATCTATTGCTGGAAGCTCCGTTATTATCAAGGACTTTGGAATAAATAATGGTGTGCGATCTTGATCTGGTATCGGCCCGGTATTGTTTGAGTGTTTTTGGCGAGCCATTCCCATGTGTTTTAACAGTTACTATTTAAGTGAAGTCTATGATAATATTGTAAGAATCTCCGGTAGTTGATTTAGATATAAATCCGGACCCTGATAATGGTTGGTAGAAGAAATTGAAATATTTTGATAATACCGTATATCCTATGAATTTCATGAGTATTTGGTTTGGTAGATCTTCGTTGTAAGATAGTTATCTTTGATGATTTGGATCGCTCCAAGCGAGCAAGTTCGTAAACGGTGGTAAATGCCACACCACTGGTCTCTAGAATCCCTGTTGTACGAAGCATCCTCTGGCACTTATCCAAAATCCCTGGGCATCCTCGCCTTCTGCACCGCTGAATGTCGGAGGCTGGAGCCTACCAAACCTCTCAAGTCGACGCTGCTGATCATCCGACATAATTGGTACTACAAACTCCTGAGCTGGTGCAACCGGCTGGGCTGGAGGTGCCCCCGGCGTCTGGAGTCCCTGCACAACCTGATCAGGTGTGCGAGCAACGGGGTTCTGAATCCCTACCCCGGTCTGTGAAGTAGCTGCGGCCGTAGTAGCTGAGACCGCCTGAGCCAAACCGGTACACACTGATAAGATCTTAGCTAAAGCCTCCTAAAGGCCTAGAATAACAATAGGCACCACTGGTGCCGGAGCCGGTGCCACTGCAGCATCCACAACTGAGACCTGGTCCTGAACTGGGGCAGCTGGTGGATCTGCAGGTGCTGCCCCCGCTGCTCTGCCCCTACCGCGACCACGACAGTGTCCTCGGCCTCTAGTGGCTGCAACTGGTGGCACTGGTGGTCGTCCACCCTGTCCAGTAGCGCGTGTCCTCACCATCTGTGAGAGAATAGAACAACAGAAGTTTAGTACTCGGATCAACAAACCCGCACGATAAGAATTTCAAGAATGTAAAGTTTTCTAAAGGTTCTGCAGCCTCTCGAGGATAAATACAGACGTCTCCGTACCGGTCTGCGAGACTCTACTAAACCGGCTCATGACTCGCGAGACCTATGTAACCTAGGCTCTGATACCAACCTGTCACTACCCCAAATACCGGTTGTGATGGCGCCTATCCCATTACTAGGCAAGCCAGACCAACTATTAAACTACAACCCATTATCAATTAATAAATCATTTGCTAACACGGTTTAATTACCAATTATCATACTAAGTGTTTAGAACAACAAGAAAGATATGCGGAAATCAACAAGACATAGAAACTACACAGCCCACACTGATCTGGTGTCACGAGTCTAGAGCCTCTAATACAAGTCTGAATCATCCACTACATCACTAGTCTAGGAAATGCGGAAAAGATAACAAGATAGGAGGGAGAAACCAGGGCTGCGGACGCCATGCAGCCACTACGAAATCCCCGGCATATGCTGAATAACTGGAAAGATCTCACTCGGCCGCTCGAGCACCTGGATCTGCACACAAGGGGTGCAGGGAGTAAAGTGAGTACTCCAACTCAGTAAGTAACTAAAGTAAATAATGGACTGAAAGTAGTTACGAGCAGTTCAAAACATATAACTTAAAAGGAAAAGAAACAGTTCAGTCATAATTTCATCAATCTCAGTTTAAAACTTTGAAATCAGTTATTTGACAATATATCCATCAGAGTCTTATTTATAAGAAGAGTGAAAAACAGTGGAAACATCATAACAGGGCCCCTCGGGCAAAGGATCACTCAGAATATGGCCCCTCGGGCAACCTCTCCATCACTCGGTACTCACTCTCAGCACTCGGCTCATTTAATCTCATAACCTTGAGAATTATAGTAACCGCTGCGGCGTGCAGCCCGATCTATATCAATATCGCTGCGGCATGCAGCCCGGTCCATATATTTATAGTCGACTACGCTCACTGGGGTGTGCAGACTCCAGACGGGCTCCTACAGCCCGAGCTTCATATCGCTGCGGCGTGCAGCCCAATCCAATATATATATCGCTGCGGCGCACAGCCCGATCCATATAAGTATCGCTGCGGCGTGCAGCCCGATCCATAATATATACATATAATATCCTCACCATAAGGTTCTCAACCTCTCTCAGTCATTAGCCTCACAGCCTCTCGGGCACCACAACAGAAATTAGAAAACTCAGCCCAAACAATCTTCATAGTAGGAATAGAATGATAAAACCAGTTTTAAACATTTAACAGGTAAAACAGGACTGAGGCTATGCTTTTAACAAGTAAAGTGAGGAAAATAGTTAAAATGCCCCTAAGGGTTGCTACAGATCGGTACAAGGCCCCAAACATGGCATAAAGCCCATAATACAGTATAAGGATCCAAAATCCAGAATAATATAACATTACCAAATAAAATACGCGGCTTAATAGTCGCTACGGGACGGACACAGTCACAATCCCTACTGGTGCACGCCCACACGCTCGTCACCTAGCATGTGCGTCACGGTGTTTATCAAATAAAGTCAAATACCAGGGTTTTGTACCCTCAGTTCCAAATTTACAATGGTTACTTACCTCAAACCGGTGAAAATACTACTCCACGACGCCTTTGCCTCTTGAATTGTCCTCCACTCGCGTCGAATCTAGTCAAAATCAGAGCGAATACGTCACAATATGCTAAGGGGACAAAGCCCAAGCGAAAACAATCGAAAATACCAAAAATCCCGAAATTAGCAAAATCCGAGCCCCGGGCCCACTTCTCGAAACTCAGAAATTTTTACATCAATGGGTTCCTTATCTCCCCACGAGTCTATGCATATAAAGAACACCAAAATCGGAGTCCAAATGACCCCTCAAATCCCAAATCAAAACTCCAAAATTCCAAGCCCTAGTTCTTCCATTTATAGTTCAAGTTCCACGAATTTCTAGTTAGATTTCACCATAGAATCAAGTTTTAGTTCCGAAATTCTTACCTCCAATCGATTCCCTTTGAATCCCTCTTTAATCTCCACCAAGAACCTTTCAAAATGATCAACTATGGGTGAAAATAGACCCAAAATCGCGGATGAAATGACTTAAAACATTCTGCCCAGGCCTTTCTGTGGTCCAAAACCCGCTTCTGCGATACCACATATGCGGTCAATCCATCCGCTTCTGCGGAAATTCACTTAAGTCCCTTAAATCACATCTGTGACAAAATTCCGCATCTGCGGCTTCGCAGATGCGGCCACCTCGACCGCTTCTGCGAAAATCGCTCGCCAGCCCCTTCTCGCATCTGCGGCTTGTTACCTCGCACCTGCGGTATCGCACCTGCGGTCCCATTTCCGCAGGTGCGGAAATACCAGAAGAAGAAAAATATGCAGCTGCAATTACACTTCAACTCTTCCGATAACCACCCGAAATCACCCCGAGGCCCCCGGGACCTCAATCAAAAGCACAAACATAACCCAATACCTTATTCAAACTTGTTCCAATCGTCAAAACACCTCAAACCACATCAAATCTACCAAATCACATCGAATTCAAGCCTAAGTTTCTAAAATCTTCCGAAATACGTTTTTGATCAAAAACCCAACCAAACCTCGTCCGAATGACCTGAAATTTTGCACACACATCCCAAATCACATAACAAGCTAATGCAACTCTCGAAATTCCATTCCAACCTCTATATCAAAATCTCACCTACCAACCGGAAATCGCCAAAATATCAACTTCGCCAATTTAAGCCTAAATCTACTCCGCACCTCCAAAACCCGTTCCTATCACACTCCTAAGTCACAAATCACCTACCGAAGCTAACCGAACCATCGGAACTCACATCCGAGCCCTCTAACACATAAGTCAACATCCGGTTGACTTTTCTAACTTAAGCTTTCTTAAAAGAGACTAAGTGTCTCAAATTTCACCAAAACCAATCCGGATTCAATCCAACCAACCCGATATTTCAAAACACAGATGAACAAAGCAATAAGAAGCAGAAATGGGGGAAATGGAGCGGTAACTCATGAGACGACCGGCCGGGTCGTCACACAGAGTTTGCCTAAAATAACAGTTATCAGTCGAGCATGTAGATGGCTCCCTATGAGGCATTATATGGTGTGTCGGTTGCCGGTTGGGTGGTTTGAACCGGGAGAGGCTCGGTTGTTGGGTACATATTTAGTTCAGGATGACTTGGAGAAGGTTAAGATCATTCAGGATAGGCTTCGTACAGCTCAGTCCAGGCAGAAGAGTTATGCCGACCGTAAGGTTCGTGATGTGGCATTCATGGTCGGAGAGCGAGTGTTACTTCGGGTGTCGCCCATGAAGGGCGTGATGAGATTTTGGGAAGAGGGGCAAGCTAATCCCTAGGTTTATCGGGCCTTTTGAGATCCTTGATCGAGTGGGAGAGGTGGCTTACAGACTTGCATTGCCGCCGAGTTTATCAGCTGTGCATCCAGTGTTTATGTGTCCATGCTTCAGAAGTATCACAGCGATCCATCCCACGTGTTAGACTTCAGCACTGTCCAGTTGGACAAGGACTTGACCTATGAGGAGGAGCCGATAGCTACTCTAGACCTGCAGGTTCGTTAGTTGAGATCAAAGAATTTCCCTTCAGTTCATGTGCAGTGGAGAGGTCAGCCTGTTGAGACAGCGACCTGGGAGTCCGAGTCCGATATGCGGAGCCGATATCCCCATCTTTTCACCGACTCAGGTACTTTTCTATGTCCGTTCGAGGACGAACGGTTATTTTAGAGGTGGAGAATGTGATGACCCAAAGGGTCATCTTGTATTTTAGAATCTGAATCCTGGTTCTGAGGCCTTGAAAACCTCATTTCCTTTCTCCTCGATTTGCGTGCATCCGAGCGCATTTCCGAAAAGCTTTTATCTGAAATTTAAGAAAAATATGGAATTTAGCCTTTAAAATTGATTAAAGTTGACTTCGGTCAATATTTTTGGTAAACGGGCCTGGACCCGTGATTTGACGGTCCCGTAGGGTCCATAGTAAAATATGGGACTTGGGCGTATGCCCGGAATCGAATTCCGAGGTCACAAGCCCGAGAAAAGAATTTTTCAAGAAAATTATTTGCTGGAAAATATAAGGACTTTTGGAAATAAAATGGTGTGCGATCTTGATGGTATCGGGCCCGTATTTTGGTTTTGGAGCCCGATCCAGGTTTAACATACTATTTAAGTCGAATCTATGAAATTTGTAAGAATCGGAGTTGATTTGATATAAATCGGACCCTAGGTTGAGAAAATGAAAATTTTGAACTATCCTATGAATTTCATGAGTTTTGGTGGTAAATTCGTTGTTTAAGATGTTATTTTGATGATTTGATCGCACGAGCAAGTTCGTATGATATTTTTAGACTTACCCCGAGGGCTCGGGTGAGTTTGGGATAGGCCTCTGAGTGATTAGAACTTAGGAAAAACTCAGCTGTGCATATGGTGTTTTGCACAGGCCTCTGATCTCGTAAATGCGAGATTAGGCTTCGCAAATGCGAAGTCTGTTGGCCTGGGAAATGCGACTGTGAGCACGTAATTTTTGCCCTATATGAATTGCTCCTATAGAATCAAAGAAAATATATTTTTTCCAATTATTTGCCATTTTATAGGATTTTGTGAGATTTTTATTAATTGTTTGCATTTTTGTGCACGTTTAATTTTTTTTAATCATGAAAAAATACCAAAATATCATGCATTGCATTTAGGATTAGTTTTTACATTTTTAGAATTAACCAGTAATTATTTGTTTTATAGAAATTCGAAAATCACAAAAAATAGCTCATTTTTACATTTTTTATCTTTTAATTTTTAGCTTATTGATTTTTCTCTTTTAATTTAGAATCAAGTATTGTTTATAATTTTTATAATTAGCTAATTAGCTTAATTTCACACTTTTGGATAATTTAGGATTTTTTTAATTTTAGGATTTTAATTAAAAAAGAGAGAAAAAGAAAAGAAAAAGGAGTAAAAGAGGTTAAAATATCATGGTATAGCCAGTTTTCACACTGGTCAATGAAAAATAGCCAGCGTTTATCAAGTCAATGAAAAATAGCCACTATTTTGCTGCAACAGGGACCGGTCTAGTATAATATACGGGAGTTCTGGTGCATTTGTGTACGAACTCCAGCATATTATGCTGGACTGGTATACTTTGCTAACTCCTGTAAAATTTGCGGGAGACTGGAGCACCAGTGCTCCAAACTCCAGTATATTATACTGGACAATTATACTTGCTGGAACTCCCGTAAAATTTACGGGAGTTCAAGCATACTTATGCCGGAACTCCCGTAAAATTTGCGGGCGTATTTTTTCGGATTTTGAACAGTGTTTTCACTCAGATTTAAAGTGGCTAAATTTCGATGACTTTTGAAACTTGGCTATTTTTCAACGCAGTGATAAATCTGGCTATTTTTGAATTTCTCCCGTAAAAGAGGGGTCTGTCATTTGGGTTAGTCTTAATACCCAAACCAGCCCAAATAAATGGCACCAAAATCTGTTCAACCCAAGCCCAAAAGCTAAAATGACCCGGCCCAAATCCCCTCTACTTAAGACCCCCTTTCTAATAAGCTAAGGAATCGGATCATTAGACCCCTAACACCTAGAAAATATTAGGAGCTCCCCCTCTCTAAAAATACAGAGAAACGGCGCAAGCTTTTTCTTCTTGACAAAAACTCACACACCCACATCGATCCCTCTCACTCATACACGCTCCTCCCTTTCACACACGCTTAGGCCTCTAGTAAGAGCGTGAAATTACAGAGACCAGATCAAAAATTCAAGGTTGCAAGGTTGGGTTCAATTTCATTTCGTTTTACATTTTTTTTTTTGGGAATTTTAGAGTTTAGTGAAGCTGCTGAGTTTGTTTTGAATCTGGAAGAAGAAAATACACGGATTCCCGCATCTTTGAATATAAAAATAAAAAAAATAAAAAAATAAAGAGCAAAACTGTTTGAAGTTGCTACTGCCTCGTCTTCTCGTTTCTCTGGGATTCTGAAGTTTGTGCCGGATATATGCTGTTGTATGTACTGATTTTTGCTTCTGCCGAGCTCCTTGCTACCGTTTTAGCTTGGTTGAGTTTTCTCGTCGGATTTCCATCTTTGTAATCCAGAAATTTTCATATATAAAAGGTCCGTTCCTCTTCTCTGCTAGCTTGGTCATGTTCCGTGCCTTCTGTTTAACAATTGTGCAGACTGTGCTTTGTTGGTTCTTTCCGTCAATGTCTACTGCTTCAGTTGTCCTCTCTTGCGTGTTTGTTTAAGAATAGTTGGTTTTGTGTATTTTAAAGCATGATTGATGAATTGATGTTGGTAAGATAAAATCGACCATTAATAGTTATGAGAATTGGTTTCTATTGGTATACTTTAGATTAGGTACAGTGAATTCATTGTATTTTGTTTGGAAATATATGTCATAGTTTGATATGATATTTGGTTGGAAAAGTTCTGAAGTAATCTACTACAACTCATGGTTTGAAAGAAATAGCTTCCCTATCTATAAAGGTCCATTTCTTGCTTTTGTATTTCGCATTTCATCTTGCTCTGTTTTGACGGCTTGATTCAAGTCTTGGTAATTTCTGTTCCATTTTGGTATCCCCAACTTAATTGCGTAATTAAAAGTCTTGAACAATTGTGTTTAAATGATTTAAGTTTGTTCCTTTAGGTTTGAGATTCTGCGGGTCTTTTATAATCCCATGAGTTTTCCTTTTCTTGACATTGCAAATCGAGTTGGCCAGGAGAAGGGAATGTTATTAAAATGGCGTAATGTGGAATTGTGATCTAGAGAAGCCATTCTATTTCCTTTTCTTTCACCTAAAACAGTAACCAGCTACAAATTTACTTGAGGAACAATCCTAGCAGCCACCTCAATAAGATTTTGATAGATGACATGCTTAAGAGAAGCTTTACAAATATTCGTTACTCAGATATTACATTTCATGCTGGAGATTTCTCAAGATATTGTTGTGTCATATTAGACAATGACCATAACCATTTGTTTAGATGTAGCTTCTGAATATTCTCAGCTTTCATTCTCAGCGTGACCTTGTCGTCTTGACATAATGAACCTTTTTTTTTTTGTTAAGTAATTGAGGTGTGCCATATCAAACAAGACCTATAATTTATGGCCCTCAAAAGATTAGTTCAAATATCCTTTAAAATTAGATTCGAGGCGTGCCATAAGCAAAATTAGATAACCCATGGCCCTCGGGTAATTAATACTAACTCTTTAAAATTGAGGTGTGCCATCAATTGAATTTTCCATAGCCCTCGCAAATTTTGTTCTAAACTCAAAAAGTGCGTAGTTGCTTTAAGCGCGCTATTCGAATTAATTTCCTTAAACTTGGGTGTGCATTTCATGTGACCCAACTCCAATTCCCAACAACGTTAAATAAAATGTGTCGTGGACCGCGGGTGCATTTCATGTGGCGTGGTTCAAGGCGTGTTTTAAATAACGTTGAATCTTCCTAAAAATAATTAAAAGCGGTTTAATAAGTTGAAATTGCACCATAGGCTAAAACATGTGATAAAGCGGATAATAGGCCAATTGTAATAGTTTAAGCGACCGTGCTAGAACCACGGAACCCGGGAATGCCTAACACCTTCTCCCGGGTTAACAGAATTCCTCACATAGAATTTCTGGTTCGCAGACTTCAAAAGGGAGGTTGAATTTTCCCTCGATTTGGGATTTTAAGATAAACTGGTGACTTGGGACACCACAAAATAAACTATCCCAAGTGGCAACTCTGAATAAAAATAAATAAATAATCCCATTTTGAATAATGTCACTTAAATTGGAAAAACTCCCTTATACTACCTTCGAGTGTGTAAAAAAGGAGGTGTGACAGCGACAATAATGTCGCAAATGCGAAGAAGGCCTGGGAAGGCCAACCTCGCAAATGCGAAACCTTGGCCGGAATTGCGAAGGCCACAGAGGTCGCTAATGTGACATATGTGTCGCAAATGCGAAGGCAGCAGAAATTCAAAGGGTTTGCAATTGCGAACCCCTGATCGCCATTGCGATAACTGCAGCCTGTTAATTGAGAGCTAGACGGGATTTCCACTTCATTCTTCAAAATTTCAAAACCTAAACTCCTAAGGGCGATTTTTCTAGCGCATGTTCTTCCCCAAATCATAGGTAAATGAATGTTAACTCTTTTTCTTCAATCTATTTCATCTTTTTACATGATTTCATCTTAAAATCTAGGGTTTTTCATGGGAAATTGGGTGTTCTTGGGTAGAAATTAGGATTTCTAATTTTGGGGATTTGGATCTCGATTTGAGGTCGGATTTCAAAACCAATTGCATATTTGAGTGCATAGATGAATGGATAATTGGATTTTGGTTCGAACTTCAGAGTTTTGACTAAGCGGGCACGGGGTCGATTTTTGACTTTTTGGGGAAAACATTGGGAAATCTATATTCATGCATTAGAATTGGTTTACTTAGCATTTATTGATGTTATTAAGCAAATAATGACTCATACAAGCGGATTGGAAGTGGAACGGAGAGGTAAAGCGGTAATTGAGGCTTGATTTTGTCCGTGAAATTGAGGTAAGTGTTTGGTTTAACTTGAGGGAATAGGTGTTGTGGTCTTATTTGCTACGTGTTAGTGTTGAGTACGACATATAGGTGTTGTGACTCTTATTATGTACCGTCCATGCTTAAATTGATGATTATCAATGTTGAACAAGACTTATGATAATTTCTTGGTAATTGATCATTGTTGAGTATTGGCTCAAGTTGAGATTTATTTTTGTGAAGTAACTGCTGGAACGAGATTGATTCCCTGGCCGGGATGTATTTGTTTCTATTGTTGATTCCCTTGCCAGGATGTATTGTTTCTATTGTTTGGGTAAGGAAGAGTGTAAAGCACGAAGGGTGATGCCGTGCATGATATTGCGAGTGAGTGTTACTGCACGAAGGGTGATGCCGTGCCAATATTGTGAGTGTTAATGCACGAAGGGTGATGCCGTGCCGATATTGTGAGTGCTAATGCCTGAAGGGTAATGTCGTGCCATGATTTGAGAGTTAATGCACGAAGGTTGATGTCGTGCAATAATTATGAGTGGTAATGCAAGAAGGGTGATGCCGTGCCGTTTCTGTTTATTATGGTGAGAACGAGAGTAAAAGCACGAAGGGTGATGTCGTGCTTGTGTTATTGTTTTCCTTATTCCTGTTGATATAAATATGGTGTCCTTTATGCTTCTCTATTGAATTACTGTTAGAATTTGATATTCCCCGCAGCATGTTCCCCTTCCCATCTTTATCTGTTATTTCCTGTTATTATTGTTCTGTTCGTATATGATTTAACTACATAGGTTTACATGGTTGTCGTATCCTAGTCTTGTCACTACTTTGCCGAGGTTAGGCTCGACACTTATCAGTACATGGGGTCGACTGTACTAATATTGCACTCTGCACTTTCTGTGCAGATTTCGGTGCCGGACCTCGTGAGTAGATCGTGAGTTGCTGCCTTCAGTCCATAGGAGACCCGAGGTAGATCTGCCGGCGTTCACAGACTCCGGAGTCTATGTTTTAGATATACTGTCTCCGTTCATTTCGAGAACAGTTGTATTTCTTTTATACCAATATTTGTAGAAATCTTTAGATGTTCGTGACATTGTGGCACCAAATCGTTGGGTAGCCTTGATTTGGAACTTACGTTGTTATGGAACTTCCGCATTTTATACCTGCTTAGCGTTATTTGCAATTTATTACTGTCTGGGTTAATAATCAATGTGTTAGAATGTATCGGTTGGCTTGCCTAGCTTTCACGTGTAGACGTCATTACGACTCCCGAGGGTGGGAAATTCGGGTCGTGACATGTATTCATGAATAAGCAGCGCGAATACTGCGAATACACTGCCGTAACAACTAAATAGTAGCTATAGGAAGTAATTATGTATATGATAGCTTTAGAAAATTAATAGCCATTAAACAATACTCCCTCCGGTCCAAAATAAGTGATTTTTTGGATGTTTTCACACAGATTAAGAAATTCGCCTTTTAGCATTAATTAACAATGGAATTGACCATATTAACATTTACTATCTCACATAAACACTCATAACACATATTCCAACACTATTTACTCCAAGGACAATGTAGGAAAAAAATAATTAATTCATTCTTGAAATCTGGAAAAATCACTTATTTTGGACCGGAGGGAGTAATAATTTCTGAAAATTTCTTATTTCTTAACGAAGATACTATAAAGGGAAATTACCAGCTATGTCCATTTATAAGTAGCTCATTACAAAAATTGGCCAATTCATAAAATATTACTAATATTAGCCAATTAGCTATTTGTAGCAAAATTAGGTCAATTTTTGCTTTTTTTTAAGTGGGTGTTATTAGAATAGATTGGGTACATCTTAAAGAGTTCGAATCTCAATTTTGGGATGATTTGGTGAAGTTTTGAGGTGGTTTGAATTGAAAATTCCAAGCAAAAATCGAACATTAAAAAAAAAAATATGTGTATCACAATGTGTATCATTTGTGTATCACATATGTATCATATTTGTATCAATTATGTATCACATGTATATCCATGTATACATGTGTGTGAGATACATGCGTGATACATGTGTCGCAGAAGAACTTTTTTGAACTCGATTTAATTACGAATTTTGATACAAAATCAGTCCAAATCACTTCCAATCTTCCTCAAATTTTTTATATTGACTTATCTATATGTTTTCAATAAATTTTAACTATACCCATTAAAAAAAGTTCCTTTTTTGCTTAGATTTTTGGAATATTGTATTTTTTTTGTATTTCATCACTTTATTTGCTACCTCATCCATGAAATTCTTTTCCGTTTTGCATCTAATGTTGCTAATCATGCTTAAAAATATAGAAGGAGATTTTTGTATGTGATTCTTTAAGATAAAGAACCTTATTTATTTAATTTTTCAATATTTATATGTGCTTGGCTAGTTTTGGTAAGTTTATAACTAATGGCCAGAGGTTTTGATAAGTTGAAACTTATATGTGATATTTGTATAAGTTTCCCTACTATAAATAGAGAGTGACATTGTATTTATAGCCCAACAACATTAGTACCTACTCAGCTGGAAGGACCGCGAAACTAGGCATTACTAATTTGAGAAAGGACTACATCGATATCTCTACTGATGATGTGTCAAGATTTTAGCCACCGCAAAACAATAAATTGTTCTCTTTCCTAAAATTCAATGAGAATTGAATAAAAACTCAAGTCGCCATCTACGACTTAAATAAGAAAATGGCTATTTAAATCAAAGAAGAAAGAACACTTATTTTTGCACCATCTTTTGGCTTTGAAGATACAAGTCAACAAGTTTCCTCTAAAAAAATATAAGTTTCTCTCCTGGTTTGTTTCAACAAGGATTCTTTTTCTTTTGATTTTTCTCTACTCTAAGAGATGGGAGATTCTTCAGTAGTAGTGCAGTCACAAGTACAAGGTGAGCTTCTTTTCTCAGGATATTTTCGAATAACTAATCAAATATTTTCTAACAAGGTTATATGTATATGTACTAACATATTAGCCGCAGACAGATTTGGAAAAGTGCAATCCAACAAGCAAAAATATAAACTTACCAAAAATGTGCTAAATATCACACGCTTAGCTAACACAAAATCTTGAATCTGTGTGCTGTTTCTGATCCTCTTAGAACTGTATTGGGTCAATTTCACGTATAGCTACTGAGTTTTACCCATTGTAATCGTAAAGTTAATTATCAAACTATTTTCTTATAGCAGGTAAGTTGGATACTCTACGTTATAGTAAGCAAAGTTCATTTAGTTACGCTACTGGAATACACAGCAAAGTTTATTTGTGACTTTATTGTGTCATAGATACTTATAGTAATAGGTAAAATCCATTTGTATTTTTATCGAGAAAATCACACTGATTTGAGTTTCTTTATAATGTAATAAAAATTTATTTTGCAGCTTCACTATTATATATAATGGGTAAAATTTGTCGGAAAAATTGATTATGGAGAATAAGATTTAGCTTGAGGCGTGTCAAAGATACTGTCCTTAAGGATATTTCGCCGACACAATAAAGAATAAATTAGGTATCCCCAGGATTCAAGAAGCTCTTCCAGTTATTAATTAAACTGGAAACAGAACTAGCAGAAAATTCAATAAAGAACTACCCCGCATAGTAGAAGGAGGAGAAATAGAAAGGAGAGTTGGAACTGTCATTGTTCACATGAGTGCCATGTATAAGAGGAAGAAGAAGTTTGAGAATAAAGTGTGTTTAGCTCCCCAAAAACCATGTATATATAGGCTTGTTCTAGTTAACAGCTAGATAACGGCTAGTTTGACTCCATTAAATGTAATAATTCATCACTAATTTTCAAACCTAGATGGACATAACCTTTTGAAATACCACTCATTTTTCAAAAAAAAAAAATTAGTACTTAATGTTTGTGTGACAATCAGAACTTTGTGACTTTATTGTTATAATAGACAAAGTTCAATGACCACGCATAAAATTGGCCATATGCATGAAAAGGCTAATAGTAATTGTTACTCGTTTTTATCTTCTTAGTCATTATTTGCAGCGCTTTTTATGGCATTTTGTGGCGGCAGGTAACGAAGCTAAAATTGAAGAGAGCTCACAGAATGGAACTGATCAGTCAAAAGCTCCAAGCTTCGTACAGTACAAATGGTGGATCCAAATGGTTATTTACTCAACTTTTGTTCTATCTGGCCAATCTATAGGTACACTCTTAGGTCGATTATATTTTGATAAAGGAGGAAATAGCAAATGGTTAGCTACATTAGTACAAAATATAGGCTTCCCAATTCTCATCCCTTTCCTCTTAATAAAATCAACTAAAACTAATCATGAAGTAATCACTCATGAAATACAGAAACCATCTTTTTATATTGTTGCTTCACTTTATACTTTGCTTGGGTTATTCCTAGCTGGAAATTGTATGTTATACACAATAGGTTAACAATACCTTCCTGTCACAACTTATTCACTTATATGTGCTAGTCAATTAGGATTCAATGCACTCTTTTCCTTCTTCTTAAATAAACAAAAATTCACCCCTTATATTGTCAACTCATTAGTAATTCTCACTATTTCCTCTTCTCTCCTTGTACTACAAAACGACGATTCTGGAGATGATCAGTCCAATAAAAAGTCTAGAAAAAAATACATAATTGGATTTTTATCCACTGTTGCTGCATCTGCTGGTTATGCATTGATGCTCTCTACTACACAGCTTGCTCTTCAGAAAATCTTTAAGAGGGAGAGTTTTCGTTTGATTATAGAGATGTCTATTTACCAGTCATTAATTGCGACATTGGCAATTTTGGTAGGATTTTTCGCGAGTGGTGAGTGGAAAAATATGGAGAAAGAAATGAATGAGTATAAATTAGGGAAAGTTAGATATGTTTTGAATTTAATTGGGACAGCTATTTCTTGGCAAGCTTTTTCAGTTGGTTCTATAGGGCTGATTTTTAAAGTGTCTTCATTATTCTCAAATGTGATTAGCATTTTAGGTTTGCCTATTGCTCCTGTTTTGGCTGTGATATTTCTTAAAGACAAGTTGACTGGTGTTAAAGTGATGTCAATGTTGTTGGCTATATGGGGTTTTGTATCATATATTTATCAGCATTATCTTGATGATTTAAAGGACAAGGCTGCAAAAGATGTTGAAGTTGTGGAGCTTTCTGAAGTTTCTCTCATTGAGAGAAGTTAAATTTGTAATTAAATTAAATATGACATTTTGTATAGTTTATTAAGATCGTATATAAACTTTCCACATCTCATGTTTGTGTTATATGCACTGTATCAGTTTGCATGGATTTTCGAATGAAAATAAAGCACAGAAAATTTGAGGTAGATAAGGTTTCTATCGCATTAGGTCATTTTGTTTACTCATTTGTGGCTCTTATAATAGCGAGTAGTAATCGGCATTTTGAATGGTAATTAAGCTTATTTTTTTTGGAGAAAATGGGCAAATTCATTTTACACGTTGAACATAGATACTCTAATTTTAAAATAGCTTTCATTTTTTATAATGGTGTCAGTAACACAACAATTACGCGCGCATCGTAATGATTTCTATATATTTTTGTAACACTTGCACGAGATGTAATGTTTATACATATATGACTACTCTAGAGGAAATCTTTTTTTATTGCTTAAATTATATATTCTTCAAAAAATATTTTCTGCTATACCTGACTAAACATCAAAATTTAAATAAGAAAACCATTTATTTCATATCAAACACACCTTAGTCTCCTAATATCGGTCATCACTTATTCTAATGTTTGTCATGCATGCTATTCATAAAGACATGTATACTACTAATAGAGAAGCTAGGAATTTTCTCAAGAGTATTCAAACTTAAAAGAAGGAAAAAAAATCCGTTAAAGGATGTTCAATATCTCTAAAACCTGATATTCTACTTATATACACAGTGTAATTTTTCGAGAAAGGGTGATCAATTGACCACCCTTACTAAAGTGTAGCTTCGCCCCTGGCTACTATCCAATTTCTTAATCTAATTATTTTAAACAACATTGAAATTCTACATATATGTCACGACCCAGATTTTCTACCCTCGGGAGTCGTGATGGCGCCTACTAGTGAAAGCTAGGCAAGCCAATTATTCCAATTATTAACCCTTTTCATTTTTAATCCCTTAACAATTGTGAATAAACATTACATAAACAGCGAAAATAATAAAGCGGAAGAATGAAATGTAACAATTTAATAATAATACCGATACCAATCCATAAACATAAGCTACCCAGAACTGGTATCACAATCTCACAGACTGTCTAAGAACACTACAAATAGGGGGGGGGGGGGTGGTCCGAAAGATAAATACAACGTTGTTTCTGAAGTACATAAAAGAAACAGTATGGAAAGATAGAAGAAGACGCCAAGGCCTGCGGACGCCTGCAGGACTACCTCGGGTCTCCGCCAATGGACTGAAGGAAGCAAGCTCACTGTGGTCCAAAAGCTACAGCACCTGGATCTGCACACAGTGCAGAGTGTAGTATCAGCACAACCGATCCCATGTGCTGGTAAGTGCCTAGCCTAACCTCGGCGAAGTAGTGACGAGGCTAGGACCAGACTACCAAATAAACCTGTGCAGTTAAATCATATACAGCGGAAAAGTATAGGCAGAAATTTACAGGTAAAGATAGGAGGGGAAAAACATGCTGCAGGGAATATCAAGTAACAACAGACAATCAATAAATAAATGTAAAGAACACAATAATTCAATTATCAGCAAGAATCACGAAATCAAAGACAAGTGCACGGCATCACCCTTCGTGCTTTTACTCTCGTCCTCACCATAAGAATCAATATAAATGTAAATGTGCATGGCATTACCCTTCATGCTTTATCACTCTTCCTCNGTTCTGAAGAGTTTAGTGGGTCTAAAGATAGTGATTGATAGGTTAACTCTCTGTGGATTCGACCCTGGGTGTAATACTCGGGTTATATTTGCAACGTCCGCAGAGTCCTTTTTAGATAGCATAGTTGGGCGTGATCACACATCTTCCTGATATATATATACTTGAGAGTACTCTTTAAGTTTGGATATCGCAATTGGCAAAAAGATAGGGTGTCCGGTTGAAAATAAATCCAAAGACTCGCCAATTGAGTAGATATAATCATTAGGACTCTCAAATTCTATATGCATGCAATCAGTACTATAGACCGGAGAAACTAAGTAATGTTTCAGGTGAAGCTTGTTAAATTAGGAGTACCTAATTCAACATCAATAGGATTAATGCACCCCGTTATTACAAGACACTCGAGCCTGTCACTTGAAATGTCCAATTTCTTCAATTCTTTGCAACTGAATAAGTACAACGCTTCAATATTGGCTAGATTTGCAAACATGTCCTCTAGCCATTTTTGCAGTGATGGCCACACAAGAGAAGTATACATAAAAGAAACAGTATGGAAAGATAGAAGAAGACGCCAAGGCCTGCGGACGCCTGCAGGACTACCTCGGGTCTCCGCCAATGGACTGAAGGAAGCAAGCTCACTGTGGTCCAAAAGCTACAGCACCTGGATCTGCACACAGTGCAGAGTGTAGTATCAGCACAACCGATCCCATGTGCTGGTAAGTGCCTAGCCTAACCTCGGCGAAGTAGTGACGAGGCTAGGACCAGACTACCAAATAAACCTGTGCAGTTAAATCATATACAGCGGAAAAGTATAGGCAGAAATTTACAGGTAAAGATAGGAGGGGAAAAACATGCTGCAGGGAATATCAAGTAACAACAGACAATCAATAAATAAATGTAAAGAACACAATAATTCAATTATCAGCAAGAATCACGAAATCAAAGACAAGTGCACGGCATCACCCTTCGTGCTTTTACTCTCGTCCTCACCATAAGAATCAATATAAATGTAAATGTGCATGGCATTACCCTTCATGCTTTATCACTCTTCCTCACCATATGAATCAATATAATCGGCACGGCATCACCCTTCGTGCTTTTACCTCACATAATAATGACACGGAATTATCCTTCCTGCATTATCACTCATATCATGGCACGACATTTTACATCGTGCGGCACGGCATCACCTTTCGTGCTTTTACCTCACAATATCGGCACGACATCACCCTTCGTGCATTAACACTCTCAAACTCATGCACGGAATCACCCTTCGTGCTTTGCACTCTTCCTCACCCAAGCAACAATCACAAAGCAATTTGGGTAAGGAAATCAATAATATCACAATACAATCCCGGCAAGGGAACAAAAGCATATCAATAATATTCCGGCAAGGGAAACAATATCATGAGTAATAACATCCTGGCAAGGGAGATAATATCAAAAGCAATAACATCCCGGCAAGGGAGACAATATCATAAACCTCTTTTCTTTTCCACAATTACTTCACAAATCAATTCTCAACTTGAGCCAACGCTCTACAATGTTCAATTACCATTAATGCGTTCACAAGCCTTCTTTAACAATAGAAATCATCATATAAAACATGAACAATACGAAACAGAGTCACAACGATCATAGTATAAGGCTCACGGGCATGCTTGACCCCGATGTATAGATACTCGTCACCACACCTATACGTCGTACTCAACAATTAACACTTAGCAAATAAGACACGACTCCTAATCGCTCAAGCTAAGGTTAGACCAAACACTTACCTCAATGCCACGAACACAATTCAAGCCTCAACTACCGTTTTACCTCTTATTTCCACCACCAATTCGCTTGTATCTAGTCATAATTTACTTAACGATATCAATAAATGCTAAATGAATCAATTCTAATGCATGAAAATAGGTTTTCTAAAGATTTTCCCAAAAAGTCAAAAATTGACCCCGGCCCACATGGTCAAAACCCGAGGTTCGAACCAAAACCCGACTACCAATTCACCTACGAACCCAAATATATAATTTGTTTTGAAATCGGACCTCAAATCGAGGTCCAAATCCCAAAAATTTGAAAATCCTAAGTTCTACCCAAAACACCCAATTTCCCCCCTGAAAACCCTTGATTTTGAGTTGAAATCATGTGAAAAGATGTTATGGATTGAAGAAAACGAGTTAGAAATGACTTATTAATTTGGAGAAGAACCTTTCTTTAGAAAATCGCCCAAGAGGGTTTAGAAGGTTTGACAAGTGAAGAATTTTCGGCTAAGTTATGATTTACACAGGCGCAGATATCGCATTTGCGATGATATGTTCGCAAATGCGAACTCGCAATTGCGGCCAAGGCTTCACAATTGCGAAGTAAGGCGTGCTCTGTCAACCTCGCAAATGCGAACAACCGTTCGCAAATGCGAACACTGTTGGAGTTGCAAATGCGACCGGAGCTTCGCAAATACGAAGGTCACCCCCCTGCCCAGTCATCGCAAATGCGACGGTTAGTCGCAAATGCGAGCCAGGCTTTCGCAATTGCGAAGCCTGCTGACCTGCAACACACAGCAGTTTTCCTAAGTCAAATTTCACTCTGTGGCCTATCCAAAACTCACCCGAGCCCTCGGGCTCCAAACCAAACATGCACGCAAGTCCAAAAACATCATACGGACTTGCTCGTTCGATCAAATCATCAAAATAACATCAACATCTCTGAATTAAACCTCAAATTCATGAAATCACTCAAGAACATCACAATTACTATTTTTCTCGACTATAGGTCCGTTTTATAC
Organism: Nicotiana attenuata; assembly: GCF_001879085.1. Lineage (NCBI taxonomy): Eukaryota > Viridiplantae > Streptophyta > Magnoliopsida > Solanales > Solanaceae > Nicotiana > Nicotiana attenuata. The sequence goes on from NW_017671890.1 coordinate 49,586, forward strand.
CAAACCAATTCCGATCTTTACAAGATTTTACAAATTCAACTTAATTATTATTTCAAACTTGCACCGGGCTCCGGAACCAAGATACGGGCCCAATACCATCAAGAAAATGCATCAATTCACTTCTAAAAACCTTTATATTTTTCAGAAAATAATTTTCTTAAAAAATTCATTTCTCGGGCTTGGGACCTCGGAATTTGATTCCGGGCATACGCCCAAGTCCCATATTTTACTATGGACCCTACGAGACCGTCGGATCACGGGTCCGGGTCCGTTTACCAAGAATGTTGACCAAAGTCAACTTTATTCAATTTTAAAAGCCAATTTCTATATTTTACTTAGTTTTCACATAAAAACTTTTCGGAAGCGCGCCTGGACTGCGCACGCAAATCGAGGTGAGAAAAAGGGAGGCTTCTAAGGCCTCGGAACACAGAATTTACTTGTAAATCAAGTGATGACGTTTGGGTCATCACAATATATAACAAATCAAATCATGAATTTCCTTATTTTTTTTCTATTTTTTTTGGTAGTTAAAAGTTTCATTAATCACCAGTGAAAACAGTACAGCGCATTAGCTAAGCTTAAACGCGGCTTGGCTATATCATCTAGAGGCAGTATACAAGAAAAAACTCCCTAATTCCTATACAGCTTTACCATCTAAGCTACTATTCTTATTTACAGGTCTAGTAATATAGCTGTTGTACCCATCCTTTCATCTTCCGTTCAGCTCTAAGGTTGCAGCCACATACAATCTCACGTGCTACACTTTCATAGTCTCGCGAAGTGCCTTCAAATATTCTGTTGTTTCTCTCGCTCCACAATGCATAGATAGTTTCAGCATATATCATTTTTAGCACTTGTGCATGCTTTGATTTTCCTTTTGTTTGCTCTATAAACCACTGAAAGAATTGCCCCCAAGTAGGGGTGGCAAACGTGCGGGTCGGGTCGGATATGAGCAGGTCACAACGGATAACTTAAAAAAAACGAATAAATTATCCGATCCGATCCGACCCGCATTTAAGACGGATAAAAACGGGTTTATCCGGCGGATAATATGGATATCCATATTATCCATGACTTCTTAAATATGATCACTTATGAGAGAATTCCTTGTCTTCCAAACTTGAGGAACACCAATTTGAAGTTTTACAAATGTAAAAGTTAAATACATTAGTTATCCATTAATTATCCATTTGATTAACCATTTTCTAAGTGGATATGGTTCTTTATCCATATTCGACCCGTTTTTAAATGGTTCATTATCCAATACATTTTTTTAATGGATAATATGGATGAATAACTGTTTTTTTTCTAACTATTTTACCATCGCTACCCCCAAGTATTAATTGCCACAGGTTGCATTTGTAGCCATAAAAACAATCTCCACCACAGTTGGTTGGCACATTTTTTGTCTATTTCTTAAGAGCTTTTTTTATTCTTGATGTATTTAAATGACTTGAATCACTCTAACCAAAAAAATAAGGAAAATTTTCATATTGATCATTGGCCCAATCATTTGCTAAAAATAGAAATATTTGACGTAATTAAACATATTAAAAGAAAATGAGGACACAAGAGTCAAAGAATTCCGAGGACTGTATGTCATACTTTTGATAGTCCATCCATTAACATTCCGTATACTTTTGTCGTTATATAGACCTGGTCAAAATCTACTTGCACTACAGCTACGTACAGTACTAGGACTAAGACCTTGTCCACTTGATGAATAGATATTGTACGTACTAGTAGGAGCCCGGGCCCAACGTCAATAAAGCTAAGGGTATTATCATTTTTACGTCAAAAATTATTTATATTCGATAGTTAAAAAAATGTATTAAACTTTCGTGGACGAACAAAGGAGTTTTTGGCAAATATTATCCCTTATCTTTGAGGGTAGGTCTATTTTGATACGTTAAATATAACCCTGAGCATATTTAGTCCTTTAAGTATGCTAAAGTGGAACACATTTAGTCTTACTGACAAAATGAGTTCAAAAACGAACGGTGTTAATCAACTCTGAATCATGAAACAAATCTTTTGCTCTGAAGCAAAACGTCTCCTCTCCTTTTATTGGATAACGTAAATTATCACTTTAATTCCTCATCTTGGATAATGTCTTCTAAAATTTTAATCTTGAAAATATCCACTTTTGTGCCAGTTTTCAATGAGAAAATGACATTGTATAGCCGCTGTACAAATTAGAGCTGAAAAAATATATAAAATTTCTGTGTGTGTGTGTGTGTGTGTGTGTATATATATATATATATGTATATATATATATATATATATATATACATATATATATATGTGACACCTATTGTTTAATTAATGAAAACATGTCATGTCTGGATCGTAAGTGAGTTGGGTAGGGAGTGTCTAACAAGCTTGCTCGGCCAGGTTCACTCGGTTGAGCGCCGGTCGTGCCTCCTGAGGTTGGGGCGTGACATTATCTTAGTTCCCACACATGCCAGAATTATTTAATCAATGATCCAGAGTTAATTACGTTATGAATGCACTTAAGATTTCAGGGTAATATGCAGCATATATGTTGACAATCATATAGCCGTAGAAGACTCCGGTTTAAGTTAAAAGAAAGACTGGAGTCCAGGTCATAGACAAAGGATTGAATTGTTAGAAGATTGTATCATGGACATTCCATAGCGTCCATGAAAGGCTAAAGTAATAACAAATACCATGAGCCGCAGATCGAAAGATAGCTTAAGCCTACATAAAAGTTGATCAGAAGGAAGAGGAAACTCAAGAGTTACATCAACTAAGTAAATCAGGAGTCTCATTATTGGACCCAGAAAATTATAGACCTCATGATTAAGAACATTGCAGAATCACTCTTAATATCAGAGGTTGCCTAATAGAAGCCTGCCCACCGATTATAGCTCGATGGCGGTGAAAATACTGTAATATTGTATGTATATAGAACCTCTGCTCTCTTGACTGGAAGAAGACAATACTCAAGTGAATATAAAGTCCCGATAAAGGAGAATACTTCAACTTATGAGACTAGGATAATGTATATAAATTCGGTAGTATGAACTTCTCTTTATGCCTCGTTATCAAACACATTTAGTTACGAGATCATGCCAAAATGAAGGAAGGGCTTGGCCTTAACATACCTGAACCGATTCTCGTGACAATCCTTCTAACACATGCCAATCGCGATGAAACACGTAACGGCGAGATTGAAATAGAAAACAATCCGTATGATATTCTTGAGAAAGATTGCACCGTACTCTCTTAGAATCGCAAATCCCACGTTGCTATAGTGAATAGTCTTCGTATGAAACATTTGAAGCTCTTACGTTGCTATTTCAAATCAACATCTTTGCTGAAGCTTTCTCTCTTAAATTAGTAGAGGTGAGCAATTTCATTTTGGTGAATAAGAGAGGTTATTTTTAACCTTTAGGTGTGGGCCCCACTAGGATGACTCATCCTTGCCGAAAGGCCCCTAATTAGGCCACCTTACCATAATAACTTAGGAGTCATTAGTGTAGGATGGCTTGCTTCCACGTTGGGGGGGGGGTAGGGTCTCTACACTAATCTATTAGTTATCTGTTACGTTATTAACTTAGGTAGTA
>NW_017671890.1:53182-163667 GCF_001879085.1 Nicotiana attenuata
ATATATATATATATATATATATATATATATATATATATATATATATATATATATATACATATATATATATATATATATATATATATACTTTTTTATACAAATTTTATATACTTTTTCGGCTACCAGATGTAAATAGTTTCTGGCACTGGCTAAAAGTGATAATAGTATCTGGTTATTCGTTTGCTTCAATAATATGCCTAGAAGTGATCTCGACAGCTCTATTTTCAAACGAATTTTTTAAAAGTAAAAGTTTCAACGTTAAAATCTTAAATTTATCAGCTCTGTACTATTAGTGGGTGTTGATTTATAAAATATTTTCGATAAGTAAATTAAAGAGACAATGAGTGCCGAAACCAACCTCGTAATTACTCTTGGAAATGAAATGAAACACATGAACACACAGAACTACGGCTGTGTGATGTTTAAACTCATTGACGGGTGACAAAACTCTATTCCGACTTAAAAGCCGCCAATCAAACAAGCGTACTGAATTTTATCAGCATTGAGTGACACCATGCTCAAGTTAGAAATTTGTACATGATAGCTTCCTTGATTTTTTTTCTGCGCGAGTGACTACCGATGATTTATACAAGAAGATGATAATGCCATACCCAGTTATGATAAGATTGGCATCATGACTACTGTTTACGTCCAATTTTATCTCTCCTTTCTTTCAAACTATTTATTTGAGTTTCTAATATTACTAATAATGTAAGAATAATTATTTTACCATTGTTATTCCAAAATAGACCTAGTTAGTATCATTATTGTTATTATCTCTACTGTCATTATTGGCATTAGATATTATTATTATTACTATTATTATCGTCTTTTGCGAAAAGTATATCACTTCTCTTTATTTAACTAACTAGTAATATTTCTTTAATTCCATATTTTTTAAATATTTACTCTAATAATACTATAGCATTTGATTTAACGATCAATCGAATAGTTATTGTTGCAATCACTTTCTTAACTGCTAACAATTATAGTCTTTGTATAGTTTTGCTTGACTAATACTATTATATAATATGATTCGTCCTAATTAGAAGTTCAAAGAATTTAGGAAGAAAGAAATCAACAAATTAAGCCCAAATCCTCCCTCTGCAAATGAGCCCATCAAGAACAGGCCCAATTCGGCTAAACGGATCCAACAACCTAATCAAATTATTTTATTTTTAAGTCCCAAAAATCCAATCCAAAAAGATTATTCTAGAAACCCCAATTCCTCTCTCACCACAACAGACGCTCCTCTTTCCCCCTCCATTGTCGCTTTCAATCTCTGCCATGGCAGAGCTCTCTCTTGGCTTTTTGCTTCATTTTTGGCTAAGTCTTGACCTTCAAATCCCTACACACCAGAGCGTATCTCACCATTTCAGGTATAACCTGAAGCATATCACTGAAGAATCACATGAAAATTGAATCCATCCAAAAGGCATCAACGTTAAAATTCAAACGGATCCGTTTGACTTCTTTTGAAATCTTAATTTCAATTCTCGCTCAAAGGAACCAAGAAACCTAATTTTACACCTATAAATACCAGAATTTGTGGCTATTTTCGACACCTTTTGTACCGCCCCTTCTATCTCCCTTAACCCTCACTGTTTGGCTAACTATTCATAGTTTATCTCCCTCCTTACTCTCTTAAAATCTAGCTTTAAGTTTCTCTACCTTTTGACCTCTATTTAGTCAATAGCCTTGCCAAAACTTCATTTTTATTTGTATCGGTATTTCACGATCTTCCAAAAGAGTTGAGCCAAAGACGGAGATAGATCTTCTTGACGACGCCCTATTCACTGCCCACAAAAGGGTTAGTGACTTTAAAATTCCTTCTTCTTGTTTTCTTTTGGTAGACTTGAAGTAAATGTTTCATTTTTGTTTTAAGAAACGTGTGTTATTGTTTATTTTCCATGAAGAAAGTGTGATTTGAAGTATGTCTACACATATAAATCATGTGTAGGGTGTATATGATTAAAATCGAGCATATTCGATTTTATGGGCTTGAGGGTCTGCCTCGAGGTTAAGTTCATATTGAAGCGAGCTCGAAGACACGAAGATCGTAGGATCGAGAACGGGCAAGACCAACATCGAGCAACAGAATAGCGAGATATCAGTGATCGACCACAAATCTCGACGGGAATCTTGGAACCGACAGAACCGCTGACGGTTATTGATACCAATCATGGATTTTACTTTTGAAATTAGAGTTATACCTTATTTAGGATTCCTCTACTATATAAAGAGGAATCCTGTTCATTTATAAAAAATGGAGACTGACTAAGAAATAACAATACACGGCTCCTTTACTTGCTTATAACTCACTATTATTCTTATTGTTCTTAACGCTAGATCTCGAGCCCGTTCCAATCGAGGTCGATAGCTTGCAACTACACTAGTTTGATTTATCTTAATCATTTAATTCATTTATTTATCTAGTCATTTATCAATTGGCGTTGAATCAGATCACGTATCATTATAACCACATTACAAGTTTAATTATTACTCGTATTTCGAGGTAAACAGTTTGGCGCCCACCGTGGGACTAAGGATAATAGTGATTGTTCAGTGCTAATTCTGGTATAACACACTATTTTACACTTGTTTCTTGTTAAGAATTTTGTTTTCAGGTTGAATCATGTCAAACTCACAAAACGCATCTACACACGGTGACAACGGCCTCGGACTCCATGGAGAAAACGAGAATGTTATCGCCCCAGGAATCGAGGTGCCACAGGCTGACCTCGAAGGAACACCGCCCGTCAACCCGGTTGATGTCAGTGCTCATGTTGCTTTGAATGCGGATTTAGGCGCAGGTCGAACTGGCGATCGAGGTACACAGGGCAAAGGAGACGAAGGAGTTAGTCTCCAAGTAATAATTGAAATGCTACAAGCCCAACAAAACACCATTGCCCAATTGCAAAATCAGTATGGGGCACCAAATAGGGTCGAACAAAAAGTTACTCGCCGTATCGAGCCAATGCCTGAAAGATCAGGTGATAATACTTCGACAACCGATCTTGCTATAATGAGGATGCTTGATGAGTCTAAGAGAATAGAATCGAGGGAAAAGAAAATCAAGGCCAACGACAAGAAGGTGGAAACTTACAACTCCTGAGTCGATCAAATACCGGGGGCACCACCAATCTTAAAAGGAATGGATTCCAAAAAGTTCGTACAAAAACTGTTCCCTCCGAGTGCGGCTCCGAAGCCCATCCCAAAGAAGTTTTGTATGCTCGACATACCTAAATACAACGGGACCTCTGACCCAAATGAGAACGTTATTTCTTACACGTGCGCCATAAAGGGAAACGACTTGGAAGATGATGAAATCGAGTCTGTATTGCTGAATAAGTTTGGGGAGACCCTGTCGAAGGGAGCTATGATTTGGTATCACAACTTGCCACCGAATTCTATCGATTCGTTCGCCATGTTAGTGGATTCATTCGTAAAAGCACACACTGGGGCCATAAAGGTTGTAACGAGAAAATTAGACCTCTTCAAAGTGAAGTAGAGGGATAACGAGATGCTAAGGGAGTTAGTGTCTCGGTTCCAAATGGAACGCATGGAATTACCACCGGTCACTGATGATTGGGCTGTTCAAGCTTTCACCCAAGGATTAAATGAGCGGAGTTCGATCGCATCACGTCAGTTGAAACAGAATTTAATCGAGTACCCAGCTGTGACTTGGGCAGATGTCCACAACCGATATCAATCGAAGATCAGGGTCGAGGAAGACCAATTGGGAGCCTCCTCAGGTTCAGTACATCCAAACCGGTCGACAGGTAAAAATCAGAAAGATGGTGATAGAGAATCAAGGCCAAATAAAGATCGGTACCAGCCCTATGTTGCATATCGGAGGAACAACGGTCCGGGTCGCAACTCCGCCCAGAATGATCAAAGGAGTGACCGAGGGCAAATTTCTCAGGGACTTATGAGTAAAACCGGCTTCGCCAAATATGCAGATCCCACAGAAGCGCCTCGGCTATTGAAGTATAATTTCAGTGTCGATGCATCGGGGATTGTATCGGCTATCGGAAGGATCAAGATGCCAGGTGGCCCAGACCTATACAGACCGATCCTTCTCAAAGGAACCCAAATATAATGTGTAAATATCATGGACACATGGCCATAGGACCGAAGACTACAGACAGCTGAGGGAGGAGGTAGCTCGATTGTTCAACGAGGGCCACCTTCGAGATTCCTCAGTGATCGAGCTAAAAATCACTTCAGAGAAAGATACGCCAACAGAAAGAACGAGCAGGACCAGCTTCAGCATGTTATTCACATGATCGTCGGTGGGGTCGAAGTCTCGCAAGGGCCTATATTCAAACGTACCAAGGTGTCGATCACCAGAGAAAAGTGGACTATGGATTATGTGCCCGAAGCATCTTATCGTTCGATGACGAAGAAGCGAAAGGCATTTCTCAGCCGCACAACGACGCCTTGGTAATTTCTATTTTGTTAAATAAAATTCAAGTTAAACGCGTTCTAGTGGATCCAGGTAGCTCAGCAAACATAATCAGATCGAGGGTCGTAGAGCAGCTCGACCTAGCAGGACCAAATTGTGCCTGCATCTCGAGTCCTAAACGGCTTCAACAAGGCAAGTGAAACAACAAAGGGGGAGATAATCCTACCAGTAAACGTGGCCGGGACCATCCAAGATATAAAATTCCATGTCATCAAAGGCGACATGAGATATAATGCACTGCTCAGAAGGCGCTGGGTCCACAACATGAGGGCGGTACCGTTGACCCTTCATCAAATGATGAAATTCCCCATAATGGATGGTGTGAAAACAGTTTACGGGGAACAAAATGGTGCAAAGGAAATGTTTGCGGTCGACGAGGTGACGCCGATATCAACACCTTCGACCTCAGAAAAATCGAGCACCAAAGATAAGCAGACGGCCAAATAGTAATCACCGTCCCCAGCCTTGACCGAATCAGAGAAACAGATAATCGAAGAAGAAGAAGATGATTTCCTTACTCCTCGAACTTTCGTTGTTCCCGGAGAATCAGATGCAACCAAGTCAACGGTCGAGGAGCTGGAACAGGTGATACTGATCGAGTATCTACCCGGATGAAAGGTATACATGGGAATGGGGTTGACCCTCGATCTCAGGAAAAAACTTATTCAATTTCTTATTGATAACATGGATTGCTTTGTGTGGTCCCATTTAGACATGACAGGGATCCCACCGGAGATAACAACTCATCGGCTGAGCCTGGATCCCATGTTCAGACCGCTAAAGCAAGAAAAGAAGACCCCAGTCCAAGGTAAAACATGCCTTCATAAAGGACGAGGTAACCAAACTTCTTAAAATAGGATCCATTCGGGAAGTAAAATATCCCGAATAGTTAGCTAATGTAGTCGTAGTCCCCAAAAGGAAAACAAACTTAGAATGTGTGTAGATTATAAGGACTTGAACAAAGCGTGTCTGAAAGACTCTTTTCCCCTGCCTAACATCGATCGCATGATCGATGCCACGACCGGCCATGAGATCCTTACCTTTCTCGACGCCTTTTCTGGGTACAATCAAATCCGGATGGACCCAGGAGACCAAGAAAAGACTTCTTTTATCACTAAGTATGGAACTTATTGTTACAATTTAATGCCCTTCGGGCTAAAAAATGCAGGAGCTACATACCAACTCCTGGTTAACAAAATGTTCGAGGAACAGATAGGTAAATCGATGGAAGTTTATATTGACAATATGTTAGTTAAGTCCCTGCGCATAGAGGACCATTTGACTCATTGCAGGAAACATTCAAAATCTTGAAAAAAGTACAACATGAAACCTAACCCCAAAAAATGTGCCTTCGGGGTCCGCTCGGGCAAATTCCTCGGCTTTATGGTATCAAATCGGAGAATCAAAATCAACCCCGATAAAATTAAGGCCATCAAGGATATCACCATCGTAGACAGTGTGAAAGCCGTACAAAGGATAATCGGACGGATAGCTGCCTTGGGCCGATTCATTTCGAGGTCATCAGATCGAAGCCACTGGTTCTTTTCCTTACTCAAAAAGAAAAATGGTTTCGCATGGATCCTGGAAGCAAGCATTAGCGGAATTGAAGTGATACTTGTCGATCCCACCTCTGCTCCATACTTCGAAGGCAGATGAGAAGTTGTACTTATACTTGGCAGTGTCCGAAATAGCGATAAGTGGTGTACTAGTTCGAGAAGAGCAGGGTACGCAGTTTCCTATTTATTACGTGAGTCGGACCTTAGGAGATGGCGAAGCTAGGTATCCACACTTAGAGAAATTGGCACTTGCATTAATAAGCGCATCCAGAAAATTAAAGCCATATTTCCAGTGTCACCCCATATGTGTGATAACCACTTATCCACTCCGAAATGTTTTCCACAAGCTCGAGCTATCAAGCCGATTGGCCAAATGGGTTGTCGAACATGGCGGGTACGATATCAAATATCAACCCCGAACGGCCATCAAGTCTCAAATTTTAGCAGACTTCGTGGCCGATTTTATGCCAACCCTCGTACCCGAAGTGGAAAACGGACTTCTACTAAAATCGAGTACATCATCGAGGGTATGGACCCTCTTCACGGACGGTGCCTCGAATGTAAAAGGGTTCGAGCTTGGCATTATTTTGAAATCACCCACGGGCAATATTATTTGTCAATCCATTAAAACTGCCAAATTGACTAATAACGAGGTTGAGTATGAGGCTATCATTGCAGGTCTCGAGCTAGCTAAAAGCTTGGGAGCGGAAGTCGTCGAAGCTAAATGCGACTCCCTACTGGTAGTTAACCAGGTAAACGGAACCTTGGAAGTTCGAGAGGACAGGATGTAAAGGTACTTAGACAAATTGCAGGTAACCTTGCACCGTTTTAAAGAGTGGACTCTACAACATATACCTCGAGAACAAAACACCGAGGCCGACGCACTTGCCAATTTGGGGTCATCGGTTGAAGAAGATGAGATCAGCTCGGGGACTGTCGTCCAACTCTCGAAGTCTGTGATCGAGGAGGGACATGCTGAAATAAATTCTACGAGCTTTAACTGGGACTGGAGAAACAAATACATCGAGTACCTGAAGAACATGAAGCTACTGTGGGATCCCGAAGAATCAAGGGCCTTACGGACTAAAGCCGCTCGATTCACATTAGACGAAGACGGAACATTATACAGGAGAACGTTCGATGGTCCATTGGCAGTATGCTTGGGACCGGGAGATACTGACTATGTTCTGCGAGAAATCCACTAAAGCACTTGTGGGAACCATTCTGGCGCCGAGTCACTAGTTCGAAAGGTCGTTAGAGCAGTGTATTACTGGGATAGCATGGAAAAAGAATCTAAGGAGTTTGTTCGAAGATGCGATAAATGTCAAAGGTTTGCACCGTTGATCCACCAACCCGGCGAACAACTCCACTCGGTCCTATCCCCTTGGCCATTCATGAAATGGGGAATGGACATCGTCGGTCCTCTCCCATCGGCCCTGCCCAATACCAATCCAAGAAGCCACACAATACACGGTATAAGAACTAGAAGCTGAAGGTAGAACTACAACTGGAGCTGTGGTCAAGGTAGTCTTGAGCTTCTGAAAGCTCTCCTCACACTCATCCGACCACCTGAAAGGAGCATCCTTTTGGGTCAATTTGGTCAAGGGCAATGCAATAGACGAGAAACCTTACACGAAGCGACAATAACAACCAGCCAAACTAAGAAAGCTCCGAATATCCGTAGCTGAGGACGATCTGGGCCAAATCCGAACCGCCTCTATCTTCTTCGGATCCACCTTAATCCCCTCACTAGATACCACGTTCCCCAAGAACGCCACTGAACTGAGCCAGAACTCACACTTGGAGAACTTGGCATAAAGTTTCTCCTCCCTCAACCGCTGCAGCATAATCCTCAAATGCTGGGCATGCTACTCCTGGCTACGGGAGTACACTAGGATATCATCAATAAATACTATAACACACGAGTTGAGATAAGGCTGAAACACACTGTTCATCAGATGCATGAACGCTGCTGGGGCGTTGGTCAGCCCAAAAGACATCATAAGGAACTCATAATGACCATAACGGGTCCTGAAAGCTGTCTTAGAATATCCGAGTCCCCAATCTTCAACTGGTGATACCCAGGCCTCAAATCAATCTTGGAGAACACCCTCGCTCCCTGAAGCTGGTCAAACAGATCATCAATACGCGGCAAAAGATACTTGTTCTTGATTGTGACTTTGTTCAACTGCCTATAATAAATGCACATGCGCATGGTACCATTCTTCTTCTTCGCAAACAGAACCGGTGCAGCCCAAGGCGACACACTAGGCCTTATAAACCCCTTATCAAGAATATCCCGAAACTGCTCTTTCAACTCCTACAACTCCGGCGCCATACAGTACGGAGGAATAGAAATGGGCTGAGTGACCGACACCAAGTCAATACCAAAGTCAATATCCCTGTCGAGTGGCATGCCCGACAGGTCTGCAAGAAACACATCTAGAAATCCCGCACCACCGGAACAGAATCAATAGTAAGGGTATCAGGACCAACATCCCTAACAAAGGGCAAGTAAGATTGACAACCCTTCCCAACCATCCGTCGGGCCTTCAAATACGAAATAACTCTACTGGGAACATAGTTTAGGGAACCTCTCCACTCAATCCTTGGCAACCCCGGCATCGCCAATGTCACGGTCTTAGCGTGACAATCCAGAATAGTATGACATGGAGACAACCAATCCATACCCAAGATCACGTCAAAATCGACCATATTGAGCAACAAGAGATCAACTCTAGTCTCTAGGCCCCCAATAGTCACTACACACGAACGGCAAACACGGTCCATAACAATAGTATCACTCACCGACGCAGACACATGAACAGATGAAACTAAGGACTCATGGGGCATATCCAGATAATGAGTAAAATACGATGACACATATGAATAAGTGGAACTAGGGTCAAATAATACAGAGGCATCCCTGTGGCATACTGAGACAATACATGTGATCACTGTGTTTGAAATAATAGCATCTGGTCTGGTAGGAAGAGCGTAGAATCGGGTCTGAATGCCACCTGATCGGCCTCCCCTTCTAGGGCGACCCCTAGCTGACTGAGCTACACCCTGAGCTGGCTGGGGGGGTGCTGATGTAACCGGTGCTGAAGTCGTAGGCCGACTCCTCTACTGAGACAATGCCTATTGATGTAACCCATATCTCCACACTCAAAACAACCTCTCCTTGTGAATGGCAGTGAATACTGAGATGGACCCCGATAACCAGAGTAACTATCAGAAGGACCCGATACAGATGAACCCTGAGCTAATAGTGCACGAGACGAACTCTGAGCTGGAAGGGCACTGAGAGATGAGTGACCCTTTTGTGCACTGTATGAACCCTGGCCAGATGATGCACCATGGTGAACTGGATGAGCCGTCTGAGCATGCCTATAAGGACGACCCTTGTCGTGGTAGAACAGACCTCCAGAAGGAACACCGCTGAAACCACCTGATCCACGAGGCCTCTTGGCCTCCCTCTCACCCCGCTCCTAGCTGCAGACCAACTCTATGTGCCCATCAATGTCAACAACCTAATTGAAAGTAGCACCATATACCCTCTCCCTAGTCATAAGCTACCATAGCTGATATGTGAGGCCATCAATGAACCTCCTGATCCTCTCCCTATTAGTGGGAACCTTCCAAACTACATGACGGGCCAACTTAGAAAACCTCATCTCATATTGCGTCACAGACATACCATCCTGACGTAACTGCTCAAACTATCTGCACAGATCTTCTCTGCGAGACTGCGGCACGAACTTCTCCAAGAAGAGAACGGAGAACTCCTTCCAGGTATGTGGTGCTGCACCGACCGGCTTGCGCCTCTCATAATCCTCCCACCATCTGAAGATAGCCCCAGAAAATTAAAAAGTAGTGAACGAGACCCTGCTAATCTCTAGAATACCTGCTGTACGGAGAATCCGCTGACACTTGTCCAAGAAACGTTGGGGATCCTCCGACTCTGTCCCACTGAAAGATGGAGGCTGGAGCCTCCCTAACCTCTCTAGTCTCCACTGCTCATCATCAATCATAACAGGAACCACATGGGCTTGAGCAGTTGCAACCGGCTGGGCTGGTAGTGCCCCCGGTATCTGGAGTCCCTGCATCACCTTTTCTGGTGTACGTGCGGCGGGAGTCTGAGTACCTCCCGGCCTGAGACTGGCTGCTGCGGCCAGAACAGAGACTGCCTGAGCAATACTGGTGCACACGGTCAGAATCTGAGCTAAGGCCTCCTAAAGGCCTGGAACCACGATGGGCACAGCTGGTGCCTGAGCTGGCCCCACTGGCTCATCCACAACTTGAACCTGTTCCTGAACTAGGGCAACTGGTGGATCTGCAGGTGCTGCCCTAACTGTTGTACGAGTTGTACCTCTGCCCCTACCGCAACCTCGGCCTCTCGCAGCCCTAGCTGGTGCTACTGGTGGCTGTCCATCCTGCCTAGTAGTACGTGTCCTCATCATTTGTGAGAGAATAGAATAACAGAAGTTTAGTTACCGGAATCAACAGATTCGCACGACAAAAATTCAAGAATGTGAAGTTTCCTAAGGGTTCGACATCGTCTCGAAGATAAGTACAGACGTCTCCATACCAATCCGCAAGACTCTACTAAACCTGCTCAGGACTCCTGAGACCTATGTAACCTAGGCTCTGATACCAACTTGTCACGACCCAAAAACCAACCGTCGTGATGGTGCCTATCGTGGGACTAGGCAAGCCAACTACTCAACCAATTCAACTAAATAAAAGCTTTGAAAAATACACGGAAGCAGTCAATATTTAAGGAAAACCTTTTACAAACAAAAATACATTTGCAACTCAATACAAATCTCTCCTAAAATCAGGGTGTCATCGAGTACATGAGCATCTATACAGGGATATAGTCTACTATAACATCTAAGGAATAAGAACTGAAATATAAGTAAAGATAATGAGGGAGAGTCAAGGTCTGCGAATGCCATGCAGCTACCTCGATAGTCTCCAGAGATCCTGACTCCACACTCAGCAGCCGTCGTGACCGGAAGCACCTGGACCTGCATAGGAGGTGCAGGGTGTAGCGTAGGTACAATTAACTCAATAAGTAATAAATCCAACCTGGATTAAAAGTGGTGACGAACTCAACCAATAAAATAACAGTGCAGAAACGTAGGCATGCTTTCAAGTTCAACAGTTAAACTCAATATAGTAAGATAGATCAAATCTGAATGATATGAAGAATATAATTCCTCTACTTCTACATGCCAATGCACATGCCATATGTGATGTACCATGCTGACAGTCTCATGTGCTCACACTCAAATGCTCAATCAATCAGCACTGTATATGGCCAATCCAGCCCAGGGAAGATCCATCCAGAAATATATACATCAACTGACCATTAGTCACTCAGTACTGAGTAGGGTCAATCCAGCCCGTGGGAAAAATCCATCCGCAGGTATATAAAAGCTTCGGACAAGATCCATGTTCAGGGGAGATCCATCCCTCAATATAATCAACTGCGCTCACTGGGGGTGTGTGCAGACTCCGGAGGGGCTCCTTCAGCCCAAACATTATCATAAATTAGTAAAACCGTTGCGCCGTGCAGCCCAATCTCATAAATGTCACTCGTAATCAGGCCCTCGGCCTCACTCAATCATCAATCTCTCCAGTCTCTCTCTGTCACGACCCAAAAACCACAAGTCGTGATGGCGCCTAACACAACCCTCTAGGTAAGCCAACTAACAGAAAACACAACTCGAATAAGAGAATAGAGAATAGATAACTGAACATTTACAAATTTACCCAAGACCTGGTAGTACGACTCATGAGCTTCTAAGACTTGGAATTTACAAAGCTGGTACGAATAAATACACGTTCTGTTTTGAAATATATATAAACAGAATAGTAAAAACCTAAGCTACCAAGGACAAGAGGCAGCTATATTCAAAATGCGCGAACATCTTCAGAATCAACACCCGACATCACCAGCATCTCTGCTCCAGAAATCTGTACACATCGTACAGAAGAGTAGTATCAGTACAACCGATGCCATGTACTGGTAAGTATTTTGACTAACCTCGTCGAAGTAGTGACGAGGCTTTTAGTTAAAAGATGCTTATTGTTATAACCTGTACATTAGATTAACAATAAAAGCAGTTCAAAGCATAACATATAAAAGCACTGTATACAACTCGGCGAGACAGTCAACAATTACTAAAAGGAATCACAGTAGAAGATTTACAATCTTTCCTAGTATGAGAAGTATATCCAAGATATCAAGTCAAACGGCACGGTAACACCCTTCGTGCTTCTATCTCCACCTCACCATATATATACACAATATTTGTGACAAATCAATTAGCACGGCAACACCCTTCGTGCGTTCAACTCATCCTCCCAAATGTACGAGTAACAGAACCAACCAGATGACAGAAATATCGATAACAGGAATTACAAAGTAGGAAATACGCAAGTAACAACAATGGACAAAGATACACATGTGGGCAGCAGTAAAAGACTAAGCGGAAAGCACGTGAGTAGTAACAACAATTGGAAAACAAGGAATATCAACTTCAATTTACTAGCATATTGGAGGCCTAAGTACAAATATAACAAATAAGACAGAAGTACATGATCTTTACAAGTTGACAAGTAAGGGCATGAATAGCTAACATGGTAGGAGGCTTATACTAAGTGCTATACAATAGATACAACATGAGCATATTTATAAAAGCATGAACTAGGCATAGTATTTGTAAGTTAAGCAAGTAGAAGGTATGAGCAACACAACAATAATTGAAATAGAGATCAATGACAAAACAATAGCAACAAGTCACATCAGGTCTATAATTATGACAATAACAGTTCAAGGTAAAGACATGAACATATACACGGAAAATTGATATCAAACATAATGCATGTCTCTCATCCTCGCCTGCACGAAAACACCTATCGTGCCATGACCTCACGATAACACACAATCATAACAATATAAATGAAATGGCACGGCATCACCCTTTGTGCTTTTACTCTCAATAACATGGCACGGCATCACCCTTCGTGCTTTACACTCTTCCTCACATGATATTGAATATAAAATGGCACGGCATCACCCTTCGTGCTTTACACTCTTCCTCACATGATAATGAATATAAAATGGCACGACATCATCCTTCGTGCTTTACTCTCTTCCTCACATGATAATGAATACAAAATGGCATGGCATCACCCTTCGTGCTTTATGCTCTTCCTTACCAAGCATATGAATATCAATAAAATGGCAAGGCAGGAAGTATAAATAACATCGAGGAGAGTGTTCAAACGAATATTCCAAACAAATTCTCAATCACTGTTTTCCAAGCCAACAATGATTAAATGAACCCTCAAGGGCCATATAATTCAAGTATTTCCACAAATCCCACAATTTATCAACAACACAAGTATGGAATCTAGCATCTCGAAATATCGGCCGTAGCAACGTATTAATGATTATGCATAGAGATGACCGTATTAGACACATCAATGTATTCTCAGAATTTCCATCAAACTTGATCAAGTTATATTAGGCTAAGTCTCGATTCTAACATTTAAGACTATGTTCTTAATATCTAGAAGTCAATTAAGGCATGAAGCAAGAAGGTTATGTAATTCTACAAGACACAATTATAACATTATCTACCCCCGAGCATGATTGACCCTGGCACATACATATACGCTCGTCACCTCATATATGTATCACCCCCGCATGTAGCAAACAGTGTCAAATAGGAGAAAAATACCCTCAACAAGTTAGGAAAGCACTTACCTCGAACAAGCCAATTACAATACCGAGCAAGCCAAACGATGCTCCAAAATGCCATCACGCGCGTAGTGACCTCCGAACGGCTCAAAACTATCCAAAATCAACTCAAATACATCAAATAAAGCCCAAGGAAACAATTCCAATTGATAAAGATCGAATCCTAAATCAAATCTCAAATCTGGCCAAAAATCACACCCGGGCCCACGCCTCGGAACCCGAAAAAACTCACAAAATCCAACAACCCATTAAATTATGAGTCCAACCATACTAGTTTCACTCAATTCCGACTCCAAATCGATGTTCAAAACTCAAAATTCATATTTTTAGGCCAAAACCCCCAATTTCCTTTTTAAAATTCATCAACCAAAATCTAAAACCGAAGATAGAATCATGGAATATAACCAAAACCGAGTAGAGAACACTTACTCCAATTCATATGGTGAAAATCGCCTCAAAAATTGCCCAATCCCGAGCTTCCCAACTCAAAATATATTAAACGGAGAAGGGTTCAAAATGCCCCTAAACTATTGGAAAAGGTTTAAAAATACCCTTCATCCACCTATTAGGCTAAAAATACCCCTCCATCCACTTTTTTGGTTCACTTATGCCTTTTGACCGTTAGGTCAATGCTAAATTAAAAATAATTATTATTCTTTTTGTAAAGCTTAAAAAAATTGCAAAATATTTCCGTTTTTTTAAACTAATGCACCAATAGTCCACTAATTTAGTAAAGTCTTCTTAATTTTTTTTTTCCAGTTTTTACAAAAAACAATTCTTACAAAAAAAAAGTATTTTTTTTCAGTTTTTTTAAAGCATTTCTTTTTGTAAAAACTGAATTTTTTTTTTGTAAAAACAGAAAAAAAATATTTTTAATAAAATATTTTCGTTTTTTAAAACTGAAAAAAATATTTTCAACAAAATATTTTCGTTTTTGAAAAATATTTTTTTTCCAGTTTTTTAAAACATTTCGTTTTATTTTCGTTTTTCAGTTTTTTTTAAAAGAAAATATATTTTCTTTGTTCTAAAATAAAAACTGTAAAAAATGAAAAAAAAAATATTTTTCAGAAAAGAAAATATTTTGTTGAAAATATGTTTTTCACTTTTTTAAAAACGAAAATATTTTATTAAAAACAAATTTTTTTCTGTTTTTACAAGTTTTTTCAGTTTTTAGAAAAAAAAATATTTAAAAAAAATGAAAAAAAATATTTTTTTGTAAAAACTGAATTGTTTTTTGTAAAAACTGAAAAAAAGAAGAAGAAGACTTTACTAAATTAGTGGACTACTGGTGCATTACTTTAAAAAAATGAAAGTATTTTGTGAAATACTTTTTTTTAAGTTTTACTAAAAGAATAATAATTATTTTTAATTCAGCATTGACCTAACGGTGAAAGGGGCATAAGTGAATCAAAAGGTGGATGGAGGGGTATTTTTAGCCCAATAGGTGGATGAAAGGTATTTTAAAACCTTTTCCAATAGTTTAGGGGCATTTTGAACCCTTTTCCGTATATTAAATAAACAAAACCCTCGTTTTAACACTGTTCTTCCTCGTTTTTTGTGCCAATAATCTCGAAACTCGCTCTTGATGCCTCCAATGGATTCCTTGTAAAATTCTAGTCAAGTTAGGCTCTTGAATCATTCCATTTGACCTTATATTGAAGGAGATATGTTGGTTTCAATATTTGAAATAGTGCAGATTTTTAAATACAGTGGCAATTTCGTAATTAATCTAAAAAATCTGGCAACCAAATTCTTAATAAAATGACCATAAACTCCTCATACGATGTCCAAATTCGATGATTCTTTTTGCTATGACTCCATAATTACGATACGGATCTAATGCTTCAATAAAAACAGAAATTGGAGCTCATTTGCTTAATGTAATACCATTTATGCTTGAAGAAACAATGTCGAAACATAAAAAAACGAGTTCAACACAATCCAAACCTATCCGAAACTCATCGGAGCCCCTCGAGACCACGTCCAGCATACCAACAAGTCTCATAATATAACACGGACTTACTCGAGGGCTCAAATCACACATAACAACAACGAAACGACGTATCACACCTCAATCCAAAACTCAATGAACTTGAAACTTCAAACTTGCACAACCGATAGTGAAACCCATCAAATCACGTCCGATTGACCTCAAATTTTGCACACAAGTCACAATTGAAATTACGGGTCCGCTTCAACTTTCGAAATTGAAATCCGACCCCGATATCAAAAAGTCCACTCTTGGTCAAACTTTCCAAAAAATCCAACTTTCGCCATATCGATCCAAATTCAACTACGGACCTCCAAATCACAATCCGGACACGCTCCTAAGTCTAAAATCACCCAATGGAGCTAACGGAACCATCAAAATTCCAATCCGAAGTCAAATACTAAAAAGTCAAACTCGATCAACTCTTTCAAATTTAAAGCTCCCTAGTTGAGAATCATTCTTCCAAATCAGTCCCGGATAACCTGAAAACCAAAATCGATGATTCACATAAGTCAAAATACATCATACGGAGCTACTCACACCCGTGAATAACCCAACAAAGTGCAAATGCTCAAAACGACCTGTCGGGTCGTTACACTCTCACGGGCTCACAATGTCATGAAACTAGCCCGAACATGATGATATGATGTATCAATAAATAACAATAGAGACTGAGATATGATATGAAATGAATGAATATGACTAAGTACAAAATATGAATAAAATCAATAAGTCAACAGCAAGAAACGACCACTATGGTCCCCAACGGTACCAGCATATAGCCTAAACATGATCTCTAGCATGATTGACAGCTCAATTACTTTATCACATGGTGAAAACATGAATATCAACAAGGTAGATCCACTATACAGTGCCATAGAATCAACCAGGTCACAAAGATTCATTAAGAATGATTACCAACCAAACTTAGGTTAATTAATTGAAAACTTTGTTGTTTAGAAAAATTATTTGAAGGAAAAAGGATTAACTAAGTTAGACTAGGTACAACATATTGAATCGACAGTAGCTAATTCTTTATTTTTAAAACACTAATGGGTTTTAGTAGTCGAAAATTGAAAATCATTCTGAGCCTAGAAATTGGTTTTAAAAAAAGGACCAACTTATAAACTCCATTTGACACGAAACAATTTTGTAGGAAAATATTGAAACTTTGAGAAGATGGAAACTAACTGTTAAAGAAACATTATATTCGTTAAAGATGGTTGGAATATAAACTTCTTGTTTCAAAACTTCAACTTAACGATATTAGAATAGGCTTTGACGAAAGTTTTCTGAACACAGTTACCCACAAAAATAAAATTATTTACCCTTGTCTACCCATTTATTTTTCTACCCATAAACTAATTACATTTCCTACACATGGTAGGTTTTGTGGGGAATTTTTTCTTTATTCTCCAATTCTTTTTTTATTTCTATGCTTCTTTTCTTTTCTTTTTTCTTTTTTTTTTCTTTTCTCCTTTTCTTTTTTCTCGTTTTCTTCTTATTTTTCTCTTTTTTCCTATTCTAATTTCATTTAACTTCTTTTTTTTATATTCTTTTTCTCTTCATAATCTAATTTCATTTACTATTTTCACTATTTTTTATTATTCTTTTTTTTATATTATTACTAAAGAAAAATCAAATTATGTACCAATTAAATGTAGCTAATACAACCAAAAAAATATTAACTAACATATGATACCAGTATAGTATATAGTTATACCAACAGGGTATACAATTGTACGCAAAGAGTTAAAAAAACTTTAATTCAATTATTAAACTGAAATAATATCAGTTGTCAATAAAAATTTCAAAAATTCTAAAAGGATCTAATTGTTAGAGTATACCGTTACTTTATATAGCATACTATAATTTATTATTTTTTTTTTTTTGCATTTTCAACTTGCCTCTCACGCTGGGTAAAAGCTTAAAGCAAATTAAAAGGGAAAAGGCAAGTGAATTTACGGGTAATAAGTATACTATTAGAGTAGATTGTATACTTTTACAGCATATTGTTACAGAATATTGCATATTATTACACTATAACTATATACTCCTATAGTATATTGTATACTGTAGCGGTATACTGTTAGGTAACTGTGTTTGCAGTATAGCTATATACTCCTACAGCATATTGTATACCGTAGCGGTATATTGTAGCTGTGTTCTTCTTCGATTTTCAACTGAAAATTTCAATCTCAATCACCTCAAATAAGCTCCAAATGCTATCAAATTTCATTATGAACTTCCAGAACGTACTATAAGCAATATTTAACAGCACCCACTTTGAATCAAACAAGAAATCTTCAAAAATAAAATTGAGCTTCAAGCCCAACAATGGTGGATATTCAAATACACACAAAAATTTAGATCTGGGAAGCTTACTCGAAGATACTATAAGCAATATTTTATAGCACCACATCGAATCAAACAATAAATCTTCAAAAAAACTATTTTCTTCCTTAAAACATTACTATAACATATAAATTGAAAGTAAATACTATTGAAAAAAGAGATAGAGACAGAGGGGGGTTGAGAGTGGGTGAGAAGTTGAACTAATATTTTCGGAATGGGATTTTGACACAGTTGGGGAAATAGTTTGGGGCGCATGAGTAGGAGTAGTAAATAGTTTAGGGCTGGGCATTAAAGGGTAAATAGTTTGGAATCAATGGGTATAAAGTAAAATTTTCTCTTAATAAATTGACTTCTTTTTAAAAAAAATGTTAGAGGTATAGTATTAAGCTTAGTAGAAAATATATTTGCCAATGGTAAATTGATGAAAAGGGTTACTAAATTAGTGATCTTAAATGACTAAAGATTATATAAATATTATAGAGCAGAGAACCTAGATGATTAAATCCACAGTTGAGATAAACAACAAAACAGATAAATAGATCAACAATCATTAAAAGATTAGATACAAATAAAAGAAAGGGATGCCACAGGCACCCCAAGCGTTTCGCTTATTTCTTTTTCTTGCTATCATGTGCATTCTAAGGAGGATGATATGGATGTGATGACGTGTTGAGTCTCGAGTGAGACTTTATTTTTACTCCAAGTGCATATGCAAGACAAAGAATAGAGAAAAAAGAATAGATATGTAATATACTTAAACGATGTTGAATAAATAAGCATGCATTTGAGACAGTCAATTAATATTCGAGAAGGGCAAAAACAAGTTTGAGATCTAACAAAATACAAAGGAAAATAGAGTTTAGCCCAACAAAGTCCAACACGTTTGAATCAGATGTCATTCCTTTATCAAAGCATATGATATACTTTTCGGAGGATATGGTATGCAAGAATATCAGGGTATTCATAAACCCATAACCTAACTCATGGTTTGAATTTTTAAGAAATAAACTTAGATTACACATAACATAATGCACATGTAACTTCATAGAGATTCTCTTCTTAATCCGAGACTTCTAGTTTATAAAATAAAACTTAAATTATACTCATAACCTGCAAAGCTATTTGGTTCCAAGAAATAAATATTAAACCTATGAGCATGGTATCTAAACTCTCAAATAAAATTCTAAAAATATGGCTTCTAATTATGGCTATTATCCTCTACAATATGAACAGAAAAGAAACTGTAACTAAGCTACTGCACTTTTCAAGAAATGTATAGTGTCACGACCCGGAATTTTTACCTTCGGGACCGTGATGACGCCTAACATTTCACTTGCTAGGCAAGCCAACGTTAGAGAATTTTTCAAATCAACTTCAGTACACTTTTAATAACCGAATTAATTAAGCTAAATAGAAGCTAGAACAGAGCTTGCGGAATGTTATAAAAACCCATAACATTTTATACAACTAGGATCTGGAGTCACAACTCACGAGCTACTACTATTAACTACAACAGAGTCTAAAAGGAAATACACTGCTCTGAAGGAAAAGAAACAATAAAACACTAAGAGACTAGGGAGAGACTCCAGGGTCTGCGGACGCCAGCACATCTACCTTGGGTCTCCGGTCAAACAATCTAGTGGCTAACCTCACGATCAGCTCAGGCCATTACCAAAATTTGCACAGAAGTGCAGTGTAGTATCAGTACAACCGACCCCATGTACTGATAAGTGTCGAGCCTAACCTCGACGAAGCAGTGACGAGGCTATGACAAGACACCCACATCATAAACCTGTGCAATATAACAGTATATGTACAAAATAACGACAAGTAAAAGATAGATAGGTAATATCGGGAGGGGGAACATGCTGAGGGGATTACAAGATAGAAAATCACAGTAGTAATGAGAATTTGATCAACCAATATACCTTGAACCAATAATAATAAGTAAACACAGTAAAGGAAAATGCACGACATCACCCTTCATGCTTTTACTCTCAATCTCACCATATAATCAATAGAAATGGCACGACATCACTCTTCATGCATTAACTCTCACAACATGGCACGGCATCACCCTTCGTGCATTAACACTCATAATGTGGCACGGCATCACCCTTCGTGCTTTTACTGTCTCATAACATGGTACAACATCACCCTTCATGCATTAACACTCTTCCTTACCATAAAACAATAAACAAAAGACAATAGGGAGATAGAAATAACAAGAACAAGTCTTACTTCAACATTTGGTTCCACAATACCAACCTCAACTTTGAAATCAATACTCAATTATCACCCAAAGGTCCGTAAACATGATAAGAACGATCAACTTGATTATACTAGTCTAAACATGGATAACATGATCAAAGGAAAGCAATAATTACAAGAAACCAAGTCCCACCCGCATGCTTTACCTGACAACAACGCATAGGTACTCGTCACCTCACCTACACGTTGCACCCAACATTTAAACACGTAGCAAATAGACAAATAAGTCCCAATCCCTCAATTCAAGGTTAACCACGACACTTACCTCGCATCAAAGACCAAACTCAAAGCTCAACCACCATTTTGCTTTTCAAATAAGCCTCTGAACCAATAGAATCTAGCAATTTACCAACCAAACGATTAAAGTTAATCCTTAGCAACTACCCACAATTGTAAAGAATTTAATTTAGGTCATTATTGAAAAAGTCAACAAAAGTCAACACCCGGACCCGCTTGGTCCAAACCCGAAACTCGGACCATAACCTGATTACCCATTCACCCCCGAGCCCGGTTATGTAATTTATTTTTGAATCCAACCTTAATTTGAGGTCTAAACCCCCAATTTACCAAATCCCTTAATTTCTACCCAAAAACCCCTAATTCCAGCATGAAGACTCTAGATTTTAGGTTGAAATCTAGGAAAAGTAGTGAAAGTTTGAAAGAAAACTAGTTTAGAATCACTTACCAATGATTTGGGGAAGAAAAGTTATTTGGAAAGTCGCCTCTAGGGTTCTTGAGTTTGAAAATTTGAAGAATGAATCAAAAATCCCGACTAAGTCATATTTACCCAGTTGCAGATGTCGCATTTGCGACCTAGGCTTCGCAAATGCGAAGCCCGCATATGTGATGGAACCATCACAAATGCGAAGCCCTTCGCACCTCTGCTACCTTCGCGAATGCGAAGATTAGTTCGCAAATGCGAACATGACCCTCCACAATTGCGACCCTATGGCTGCATTTGCGATCACTGCCTTCCCAAAACTCACTTCGCAAATGCGAAGTATGTTTCGCAAATACGAAAACTGTGGTCCAGCTACTCTTCGCATTGGCGATGAGTAGCTCGCAAATGCGAGACTGATGTGTTCGCAATTGCGAACTCTGATCTCGCAAATGCGAGATCAGAGGCGAGTTCCCAGAAATTGCAGTTACCAGCAAATGTTCTAAGTCCAATTTCACTCCGTGACCTATCCGAAACTCACCCGAGCCCTCGAGGCTCTAAACCAAAAGTGCACACAAGTCTAAAAACATCATAATAACTTGCTCGCGCGATCAAATTTCCAAAATAACACCTAGAACTACGAATTGAACACCAAATCAAATGAAATTTTCAAGAAAACTTTGAAACTTCTATTTTCACAACCGGACGTCCGAATCACGTCAAACCATCTCTATTTCTCACCAAATTTCATAGACAAGTCATAAATATGGTATTGGACCTATACCGGGTTCCAGAACTAAAATACGGACCCGTTATCAAAAAAGTCAAACATTGGTCAAATATTTCAAATTCATTTAGCCTTTAACTTTCAATATTCGACAAAGTTCGATATCTCGAAATAGGGACTTCCGAATTCGATTCTGGGTATACGCCCAAGTCCCAAATCATGATACGGACCCACCGGGACTGTCAAAACACAAATCCGGGTCCGTTTGCTTAAAATGTTGTAAAAAGTCAACTCAAATGAAATTTTTAGGCAAAAATTCTTATTTTCTCAACTTTAACATAAAAGCTTTTTTGAAACATGTCCGGACACCGCACGCAAATCGATAAGGGAAAAAATAAGGTGTTTTAAGCTTGAAAGCGCAGAATTGGGTGCTAAATCTTAAGATGACCTTTCGGGTCATCTCATTCTCCACCTCTAAAACTACCGTTCGTCCTCGAACGGACATAGAAAAGTACATGGGCTGGTGAAAATGTATGGATATCTACTCCGCATTTCTGACTCGGACTCCCAAGTAGCTTCCTCGGTGGGCCGACCTCTCCATTGCACTCGAATTGAAAGATAACTCTTCAATCTCAACTGATGAACATGCCGGGCTAAAATAGCCACCGGCTCCTCCTCATAGGTCAAATCCTTGTCCAACTGAATAGAGCTGAAATCTAACACGTGGAACGGATCGCTGTGATTCTTCCGGAGCATGGACACATGGAATACCGCATGAACAGCTGACAAACTAGGTGGCAATGCGAGCCTGTATTCCACCTCACCCACTCTCTAAAGAATCTCAAAAGGTCCGATGTATCTAGGGCTCAACTTGCCCTTCTTTCCGAACCTCGTTACACCCTTCATGGGTGACACACGGAGCAACACACTCTCTCCAACCATGAATGCAACATCACGGACCTTACGGTCAGCATAACTCTTGTGCCTGGACTGAGCTGTGCGAAGTCTATCCTAAATGAGTTTAACCTTATCCAAAGCATCCTGTACCAAATCTGTACCCAATAACCGAGCCTCCTCCGGCTCAAACCATCCAACGGGCAATCGTCACCGTCTACCATATAATGCCTCATAGGGAGCCATCTGGATGCTCGACTATTAGTTGTTGTTATAGGCAAACTCCACGAGCGGCAAGAACTGATCCCAAGAGCCTCCGAAGTTAATAACACAAACGCGGAGCATATCCTCCAATATCTGAATAATGCGCTCGGACTGTCCGTCCGTCTGAGGATGAAATGCTATGCTCAGCTCAACCTGCGTGCCCAACTAACGCTGTACTGCTCTCCAGAAATGCGAGGTGAACTGCGTACCTCGATAAGAAATGATAGACACGGGCACACCGTGAAGACGAACGATCTCGCGGATATAAATCTCTGCCAACCGCTCTAAAGAATAGGTAACTACCACAGGAATGAAATGCGGTGACTTGGTCAGTCTATCCACAGTGACCCAAACTGCATCGAACTTCCTCTAAGTCCGTGGGAGTCCAACAACAAAACCCATAGTGATACGCTCCCACTTCCACTCTGGAATCTCTATCTTCTGAAGCAAACCACCAAGTCTTTGATGCTCGTACTTTACTTGCTAACAATTTAGACACCGAGTTACATATGCCACTATATCCTTCTTCATTCTCCTCCACCAATAATGCTGCCGCAAGTCCTGATACATCTTGGAGGCGCCTGAATGAATAGAATATCGGGAACTGAGGGCCTCCTCTAGAATCAACTCATGAAGTTCATCCACATTAGGTACACAAGCATGACCGTGCATTCTCATAACTCCATCATCTCCAACTATAACCTGCATGGCATCATCGTGTCGCACCGTGCCTCTAAGGACAAGCAAATGAGGGTCATCATACTGTCGCTCCCTGATGTACTCAAACAATGAAGACCGAGCGACTGTACAAGCTAAAACACGACTGGGCTCAGAAACATCGAACCTCACGAACTGATTGGCTAATGCCTGAACATCTAATGCAAGCGGTCTCTCACCGACTAGAATGTACGCAAGGCTGCCCATACTCACTGACTTTCTACTCAAAGCATCGGCCACCACGTTGGCCTTCACGAGATGATACAAGATGGTGATATCATAGTCCTTCAACAGCTCCAACCACCTACTCTGCCTCAAATTGAGCTCCTTTTGTTTGAACAAGTACTGCAAACTCCGATGATCCATGAATACCTCACACGATACGCCATAAAGATAGTGCCTCCAAATCTTCAGCGCATGAACAATGGCTGCCAGCTCTAAGTCATGAACATGGTAATTCTTCTCGTGAACCTTCTGCTGCCGCGACGCATATGCAATCACCCTGCCATCCTACATCAATACCGCACCAAGTCCAATACGAGATGCGTCACAATACACTATATAAGGCCCTGAAGCTATGGGTAACACCAATACCGGTGCCATCGTCAAAGTAGTCTTGAGCTTCTTAAAGCTCGTCTCACACTCGTCTGACCATCTGAATGGGGTACCTTTCTGGGTCAACATGGTCAAACGTGGTTGCTATAGATGAGAACCCCTCCACAAACCGATTGTAATAACCCGTCAATCCCAAGAAACTCCGAATCTTTGTAATTGAAGTGGGTCTAGGCTAGTTCTTGGCTGCCTCAATCTTCTTAGGATCCACATGAATACCCTCTGCCAACACAACATGCCCCAAGAAGGCGACTGTGCTCAACCAAAACTCGCATTTTGAAAACTTAGCATATAACTTGATGTCTCTCAGAGTCTGAAGAACGATCCAAAGATGATGCTCATGCTCCTCTCGACTACGAGAGTAGATCAAGATATCATCAATAAACACAATTACGAAGGAATTCAAATAGGCTTGAACACCCGGTTCATCAAATCCATAAATGTTGCTGGGGCATTTGTCAGCCCAAATGACATCACTAGAAACTTGTAATGCCCATATCGAGTCCAAAAAGTTGTCTTAGAGACATCAGATGCCCTAATCCTCAACTGATGGTAGCCAGACCTCAAATCCATCTTTGAAAACACCTTGGCACCCTGAAGCTGATCAAATAAATCATCAATCATTGGCAATGGATACTTGTTCTTGATGGTGACTTTGTTCAACTGCCGATAATCTATGCCCCTCATCGATCCATCCTTCTTCTTTACAAACAACACGGGCGCACCCCAGGGCGAGACACTAGGTCTAATGAAGCCCTTATCAAGCAAATCTTGCAATTGCTCCTTCAATTCTTTCAACACTGGCAGGGCCATAGAGTATGGCGGAATAGAAATGGGCTGAGTGCCTGGGGCCATACAGAAGTCGATATCTCTGTCGGGTGGCATTCCTCGCAGGTCTGCAGGAAACACCTCTGGAAACTCATGAACAACCAGTACTGAATCCATGGAAGGAACCTCCGCACTAGAATAGCGACATAAGCCAAATATGCCGAGCCTTCACATAAGAGATAACCCTGCTAGTAGAATGACCAGGAGTCCCTCTCCACTCTAATCGAGGCAACCCCGGAAAGGCTAAGGTCACCGTCTTGGCGTGAAAATCCAATATAGCATGATAAGGTGACAACCAATCCATACCCAAAATGACATCAAAATCGACCATATCGAGAAGTAGGAGATTTACACGAGTCTCAAGACTCCCAATGGTAACCACACATGAACGATAAACACGATCTACAACGATAGCATCGCCCACAAGGGTGGATACATACACATGGGTACTCAAAGAATCACGAGGTACAACCAAATATAAAGCAAAATAGGATGAAATGTAGGAATAAGTAAAACCCGGATCAAATAGAACTGAGGCATCTCTACTGCAAACTGAAACCGTACCTGTGATAGCCACGTCTATTGACTCAGCCTCAGACCTGGCTGGAAAGGCATAGCATCGGGGCTGGGCCCCCACTTTGAACTACATCTCGAGGATGGGCCATACTGGCTGGCCTCCACCTCTAGCGGCCTGACCTCCATCTCTAATGGCCTAACCTCCACCTCTAGCTGCCTGACCCCTACCCCTAGCTGGTCGAGCAGGCGGTGAAGCACCCGATGCCAAAACCATGGCACGAGAACCCTGATGCTGAGAACTACTCGATGCTTGAGGGTAAAATCTAGCAATGTGCCTCAGATCACCACAAGTATAACAGGACCTCGGCTGCTGTGACTGCTGACCCTGAAACTGACCATGTCGGCCTGAGTAACTATCATGAAAACTCTGGAGCGGAGGTGCACTAATAGGAGCTGGTGGTGCACAGTAGGCTAGCTGGTCGGAATAATGCATATGAGAGCCACGACCACCTGAAGCACCATGGGATGCCTAGAGTGCTGAATGAAATGGCCTGGGAGGATGGCCTCTACCAAAAGTACCCCTGTCTCAAGATGAGGCACCACCAAATCCACCAGAATGAAGAGGTCTCTTGTCAGATCCCTGACCACTCCCCTGAGCTGGAACCATCTCGACTCGCCTGGCAACATTGGCAGCCGTCTAAAAAGAAATCTCACTCCCAGTCTCCTTGGCCATATGAAACTTGATAGGCTGGGCAAGTCCCTCAATAAACCTCCTCACCCTCTCTCTCTCTCTTAGTAGGAAGCAGAAGAATAGCATAACGGGTCAAATGCACAAATCGGGTCTCGTACTGAGTGACATACATAGAGCCCTGCTGAAGACGCTTGAACTACCTCCGATAGTTCTCTCTTAATGTGACAAGAAGGAACTTCTCGAGAAATAGCTGAGAGAACTGGTCCCAAGTGAGAGCGGGAGACCCAGCTGGCCTGGCAACACATAATCCCTCCATCATTTGTTGGCGGAACCCGACACTGAAATGCAGCGAAATCGACCCCATGGGTCTCCACTATGCCCATGTTTCGTAGCACCTCATGACAACTATCCAGATAGTCCTGGGGGTCCTATGAAGGTGCACCACTGAAGTGAACTGGAAAAAGGTTAGTAAACCTATCAAATCTCCATAAAGCCTCAACAGACACAGCTAATCCATCACCGGCTCGTGCTGCAACACCCGGCTGAACTACCCCAACTGGTTGGGCTGCTGGAGTCTGAAACTGGGGAGCCATTGTTGACATCCAATTTTGTCCCTGCTTCTTCCAAATTATTTTCTTGAGCTTCTAATATTACTAATAATGTAAGAATAATTATTTTACCATTCTTATCCCAAAATAGACCTAATTAGTATCATTATTTTTATCATTGTTATTATCTCTATTATTATTATTATTATTATCATTATTATTATTATTTGCATAAGAAATTATTATTATTATTATTATTATTATTATTATGGTTTACTGAGTTTATTTTAGTATCATCTTTAATGTGTTTTGCGAAAAGTATATCACTTTCCTTGATTTAATCGAATAGTAGTATTTATTTTAATACTTTACAATATTTACTCTCATTCACAATTAATGTAGGTTATTTGGCTAATTTTAGCTATCATAATTGTTTTAAGGCATATAAATAGTTTGATTAGTATTAACGTGTTAATATTACGTAGTATTTATAATATAGCTATAAAATTATTTTAAATCTAAATAGAAGCCTAAAAAAATATACAAGGAAGAAGGAAAAAAGCACTCTAGGCCCAAAATTTCGACCAAATTAGCCCACCAATTAAACCTCCAAACCAGCCCAAATTGCCTAAATATGCTAACACAATTAACCCGACATGCCAGATCCATATCCGTTGAGAACTATCTAGAAACCCTTCTCCTAATTTCCCTCTCTCCTCTGAAAACGACGAATGATTCACCTTCCTCTTTGAACAAAATCACAGACTTCTTCCCCCAAAATCGGATATGTGCGCCTCCATTTTTGTATATCTTTTAAACGCTCCTATCTCTCTCATCTTCATAATGTTTCATTCAAACAAGAAAGATTCAGAACGGGCCAAAAATGCTCTTCAGAAAATCTGATCTTTCCGTACCCGAAGAATCACGTGAAGATCCAGGCCCTCCAATATTTGAATGTCAAACGGGCATTTTTGACTCGATTCAAGCCTCAAGTTCTCACTCAAAACTCTGCCTAAGAACCCTAATTTTATACCTATAAATACCAGACTTTGTGGCTATTTTCAGCACCTTTGGATCCGCCGCTTTTATACTCTTTTTCACGCCATTCTTATCTCATTTTTTACTCATTAGAACCACACTCTAAGGGTTCGTTTTGTTCAGCCTCTATTGGTTTTGTCTAACCATAACAGAGGCGTCGTCGTGCTCGTTTCGGGTTTTGACGGTCATCCGAGATTGCGGAGTAGAGGCCGGAGAGAGCAGACCTTGACGCGACCCCAGTTCCTGCACCACAAAAGGTCAGTAACTTGTGAAGCTTTGATTTCTTTTGTCCTTTCTTTTTCTCGGTCAATGCCCATAAGTCATTAGCTATCTCAACTAGAAAATATGAGTTAGGATTCATTTTTAGGCTGGCACTTTGGTTTAAGTTCTCTGTTTAAATGTTCATGTGTTTGTAGAAATTATGACTGTAAGAGTATTGAGACTGACCATTTATTTTAAAAAAATATGAGTAACAAGTATTTGTCTGCTTATACATATGGCCTATTCTCGTTCTTTGATGCTTGACATAGTGATGTGCTAGAAGTATATTCTGTTTCTAATTAAAAAACTCAACTTGTTAGTGTCAAGAAATGAAGCATTAGAAATAAAGAATTAGAGATCTTGCCTATAAGTCTAAACAATTCTCATGTAACTTAAAGTGAAATTCTTTCTTCAAACTGGTATAGATCAGTAATTAGTTTAGTTCAGGACCAAGTTGTGACTCTCTCCTGATTTCGCTAGTCACACAAAACTTGTATGGAGATAAACTTGTCTTCTATACGATTGTAAAAAGTGTTACTATTTATTTGTTTCTTCTTAGTAAGTATTAGAATTCTCTTTAAGTGAAAGATACAGTTTTTTAATGCGTTGAGTGAGAATATGCTTAGGTTTTTTAAGTAAAATAACTGTTACTGTGCTTAATCATTGAGTGACAATAGTTTTTAACTTTCAGTAAATTAAGAGTTGAACGAAGTATAATTTGGTTTTGTTTAATTTTCATGGGATGCTTGACTATCTAAGTGCTGATAGGAAAGCAAATCATTTATTGAACATTTCTTGTGCCTTAATGAATAACTATAAGGTAGTTTTGAATTTAGACACTGGATTATAGGAGTTGTAATGCCAAGAATATAGTAGATGACAATTGAGCTCAAAAAGGGATTACTAAACACTACATTGCTGATATATGAAAGCATGACCTTTGAAAACTGATTAGTATTTTGTCTAGATCTAATAAGGCTTTACTTTTAAGTTGTTAGAAGCCAGGTATAATTTTCCTTTTTTTAGATGACTTAAAAATCATGCCTATAAGCTCCGTCAGCTCCGCAATATGTTTTCCTCTGTCTAAGAATGACGTATTTGAACCTTAAATATGTTTTTGCCTTTGCAATACTATATACCTTGTCTATGAATCCGACAGTTCCTTCTTACACGTTAGTTATCTTAAAATACATGTATACTAATGTCACGACCCTAAACTCAGACCTGGTCGTGATGGCGCCTCTCGTGAAGACAAGGCCAGCCTACACAACACCCATATTAACCCTTTAATCATTAATAGCCACTTCAAAGCCTTTAATTAAACAAATGTTTCATAATATAAGTCTAAATGAACAGTGCAGAAATAACATACAAGCCCGACATCGAGGTATCACTAATCATGAGCATCTACTACAACTGTCTAACCACATCAAGACCGAAATGGTCGGAAAGTCACAAGAATACATAAGGGAGGAAAAAGAGTGAGAAAACAAAGCCGCGATCGCTAGGCAGCTAGCTTGCTAACTCCGATGAAAACTGCCACCAAGCTCAGAAAATACCTGAATCTGCACACAAGATGCAGGGACTAATGTGAGTACTCCAACCCAGTAAGTAATAAGAGTAAATAAAGACTGAGCAGTAGGAAATGATGAATCCACATTTATGATAAACTCAATAAGCACAACAGGCTTTCAAAACAGAATACGAGTCAATCGTCTCATTTAAATTCCAGCTTTTGGTAAAAATCATTTGAAAATATCTTCTAACAATTTCAGTAGGGGTTCAATACCATTTATAATAAAGGAGATGAAAACCATAATCGGCCCCTCGGGCAAAATATAGTTCGTAAACAGCCCCTCGGGTAAAACAGGAATCATAAACACCTCATAACATGAAATTCTCAGTGGAAATAACAAAGCCAAATCAATGATTAAATTCTGAACATCTCGTAAAACCCCAACTTAAATGAAAGTTGTTTATAAAATATTTGTTCAACATTTTCGACAGAGGCTCAGTATAAAGATGAGTGAAAGCAGTAAATAAATCAACGTATTCGATAGAAACTCACTTTAAAAAGGAGGGAAAATCAATAAGTTCATAAGCAGGCCCCTCAGGCAACTCATCACTCATTTGCATGTATGTACATATCTATCGCCCCTCGGGCAAGCCTCTCAGTCACTCGTGACTCAACTCTTACCAATCAGCGCTCCCACTCAGCACTCACACTCAATAGGTACCATATAGTAACCGCTGCGGCGCGCAGCCCGATCCATATATCGCTGCGGCGTGCAGCCCGATCCATGAATATAGTCGACTGCGCTCACTGGGGGTGTGCAGACTCCGGAGGGGCTCCTTCAGCCCAAGCGCTATATCGCTGCAGCGTGCAGCCCGATCCAATGTATCGCTGCAGCGTGCAGCCCGATCCAATGTATCGCTGCAGCGTGCAGCCCGATATATATATATATATATATATATATATATATATATATATATAAAATCCTCAAAACCAGGCCCTCGGCCTCTCTCAGTCATTAACCTCACAATCAGACCCTCGGTCTACCTCAGTCATCAATCTCACGATCACTCGGACCATCAATAAAACAGGGAACTCAGCCCAAACGGTTTTCACATTTTTAAAAAGTAAAGTGATAAAACAGATTTAAACAATAACAGGTAAAACATGACTGAGGATATGTTTTCAAAACAAATAGAGTGAGGAAGATTAGTAAAAATGCCCCTAAGGGTCTCAACAGGTCGGCACAAGGCCCCAAACATGGCATACATCCCAAAATATAATATCAATCTCTAAAAATATGGAATATCATAAGATTTCAAATCAAATACGTGACTTAACAGTAGTACAGGACGGACCAAGTTACAACCCCCAATGGTTCACGACTCCACGCTCGTCATCTCGCGTTTGCGTCACCTCAAAGTAGCACAACGTTGTGAAATCCGGGGTTTCAAACTCTCAGGACAACATTTACAATCATTACTTACCTCGAACCGGCTAAATATCTAGCTCGCGACGCCTTTGCCCCACGAATTGGCCTCCAGACGCGTCGAATCTAACCAAAATCAGAACGAGGACGTCAAAATATTCCAAGGGAACAAAGCCCAAGCGAAAATAATTATTAAAGGGCACAAATCCCGAAATTACCAAAACCCGACCCCCGGGCCCACGTCTCGAAATTCAAAAATTTTCACACTAATAGATTCCTTATCTCCCCACGAGTTCATACATATCAAGAATACTAAAATCGAAGTCCAAATGACCCCTCAAATCTCCATTTAAAGGCCTCTTAAACTCAAGCCCTAATCCTCCATTTTTGCCCTTTAATTCCTTTAATTACAGCCCTAAATTCATGAAATACTACCATAGAATTGTGTTTTAGGTCCAAAATCCTTACCTTGACGAAGTTTCCTTGAAATCCATCTTCCAAATCGTCCAAAAGCTCTCAAGCCGAAGTTAAAAATGGTGGAATATCTCAAACTCGCGTAATGAAATAACTTATATGTTCTGCCCAGGGATACCCGCATCTGCGGTCAAAAATCCGCTTCTGCGGTACCACATTTGCGGTCTAAAGCTCCGCTTCTGCGGAATTTCACTTACTCAGCCCACACCGCTTCTGCGACTAAACTTCCGCATCTGCGGTATCGCAGATGCGGTCACAATACCGCTTCTGCGATCTCTGCACGTCTGGCCCTTTTTCGCTTCTGCGATAAATAACCCGCATCTTCGGCGCCGCATCTGCAATCCCCAATCCGCAGATGCGAAAATACCAGAAGCAGCAATATCAGCTGCTGCAACAAAAATTTCAACCTCTCCGTTAATCATCCGAAATCACCCCGAGGCCCCCGGGACCTCAACCAAAGGCTCCAACATGACCCAATTCCTTATACAAACTTGTTTCAATCATCAAATCACTTCAAACAACATCAAACCAACTAAAACACATCGGATTCAAGCCAAACTTTCTAAAATCTTCCGAATTTCGCTTTTGATCAAAAACCCAACCAAATCGCATCCGAATAACCTAAAATTTTGCGCACAAATCCCAAATGCCACAATGGAACCACTGCAACTTTCGGAATTCCATTCCGACCTCTGTATCAAAATCTCACCTAACAACCGGAAAACGCCGAAATCTCAATTTCGCCAATTTAAGCCTAAACCTTCCATGGACTTCCAAAATGCATTCCGATCACGCTCCCAAGTCTCAAATCACCTAACGGAGCTAACCAAATCATAAAAATGCCGATCCGAGATCATACACAAGCAAGTCAAACATTGGTCAAACCTTTCAAATTTCAAGCTTCAAACTGGGAGCTGTTCTTTCAAATTCATTCCGATTACCCCGAAAACCAAAACCAACGATTTACATAAGTCATAATACACCACACGGGGCAAGTCATGCCCGAGAACTGGCGAGCAATGTGCAAAAACTCAAAACAACCCGTCGGGTCGTTACATCCTCCCCCACTTAAACATACGTTCGTCCTCGAACGTGCCCAGAGTTGTTCCAAAAGCCAACCACTCGCTGAATAGCCTTACCATGCATATACCCGGGGGTGATCCCACGTCACCCTATCTCATATAGGTCCGATAACACATAGAAACTGAAATTTCACAATCCAATCTAGCCCATAAACCACAGAGCCACATTTCCACTTCTGAAATCTTCAATGCGATCAGGATCTCACATTTATACTGGGAATAAGCCCGAACAAGCTGTAACAACCCATACCTGCAACCTCAGGTGCATTTACACGATATACCACATAACTCAACGCTTGCAGCGATAACTTCTAATCTCAGCAGCTGCACACAACAATCGAATACCGATAGAACACCTCTTATCAACTAAGGTCTCATCCCAACACTTTCATATACTGCCAATGATAAATAAAACACAGAGTAAGCCATAACCATTTCTTAGATCAACCATTCATGAAGCCTCTTCTCCTTTGGCATAAACCATAGCAAATTTCCGAGCCGAACCTCGATATTATCCTTCCAACATGCTGAAATCGAATCCATTATATTCATTAAAGATCCCCACGATCTCATCTAATCCAACACAACTACTCTGGTGACATGACGCCTCCATACAGACTAAAGCCACAACTTGCGCAATACGCGTACCAATAAGCAACAGTCCGAACATACTCAAATCATGAAAATGACTCAAACGAAAGAGCTGTACATCAGGTTCACCATGCGCAACTTGATGTCTGGAACCAAAGCAAATCATCACACCCACGGTGAAGCAAATAACATACACCACGCAAACCCGAAAGGACATAATCGATATGCCATTCACCGAGCAACACCCAATTACTCTTCCCGCTAGACTTCCACTATGAGACCCCAATAGAACCGCACCATATGTGCCTATAACCAACAAATCATAACACCTCGCAACACGGAAAGGTAACTCATAGACCTCCCCAGATTACTAATAAGCTCAATAACAATCAAATCAACACATCCCTCAATAATGCAATCTGGAGCCAATCAAGCCGACTCAAATTAGAACACACATCCACATTGGCCTACCAACGGGCCTCTTATCAAGGTAATCCCTGAAGCTGCTCCTTCAACTCCTTTAACTCTGCCGTTGCCATACGATACGGTGCCCGGCACCAAATCAATACCAAAATCAACAACCCGGTCCGGCGACATGCCCGGCAGCAGGAAACACATCCGGAAGAATCCCTCATCACCGAAACTGAATCAATGGTAGGAGTCTCTGCACTGACATCCATCCCGAAAACCCAAGTAAGAAAAACAGTCCTTCCCAGCCATCCGCTGAATCTTCGAAATATAAAATTACCCTACTAGACCATAATCCGTCGAACTTCGCCACTCAGTCCGTGGCATTCTCGGCATAGCCAACATCGTCGCCTTAGCGCAATAGTCCAGAATAATACGACACGGAGACAACCAGTCTATACCCAATATCCCTCAAATCCTAACTTACCAAGAAGCAAAAGATCCACTCGGGTCTCCAAACCCCGATAGTCACTACACAGTGCCAATACACACGACCCACAACCACAACATAGCCTGAATATGAGAACTCCCAGTCTCCAACTCCATACAGCACACGAATCACCATATCCGATTCCAATTCCACCGTCCGAGTACATACCACATCTCTTATATCCAGTCATTCCACGAGAGATACTCTAACATTCTTCTGTGCCTCCAAGCAAACTCAGATATCAGCAGTCGATCTAACAAGAAAGTGCTGAAATACTACCGAAGTACCCTCAACTTAATCACATTGCCTTTTTCTGAAACATATACCCTCGTCAAATTACTTCTAACTAGCAATACCATTTCCTTAATCGTCCGAAGACCCTTTCTCTAATTATCTGAAGCTCATTTCTCTAATTGTCTGAAACTGCCCGCTGCCCAAGAATTTTATGACCTTCCGTTCAGAACTGAACCGTAACTTTACACACGCAGATCTCAATCCTCCACAGTATACCGCATATACCAAACCATCCTAAATAACATGAGAATTTCGTATCCCTTTCGAGCCACCAGCAACTATGTACTCAACCAACCAAGAACTTTCCATTGATCCCATATAGAAGGAAATCACTGCACATCCCATGCTTCTCGCACCCATAGAAAATATACATCTCTAATCGTGGTAGAAACCATTAAGAACTCTCTGAGTTCCATTTGCACAACACTAAACCGTCAGGACTGAATCCTTCTAACTCAACCAAACTACACAGGCCACCCAAAACCTAAGAGCATTGCCGTGAAACACCTGTAGAAGCTCATTACCTTGCAAACATCCATAGAACTAATCATATCCTTGCCATACTGGTTCGGCATACTACTAAACTATTCCATCTATCCGAGCTTCCTTCTGATTTACCTTTAACCTGATACTGCTTCTTGCTATAACATCGCAATTCCTCAACCCAGACTCACCACACGAGACCCAAGCATGATACCACACAGTCTAAGGCTCACAACCCGCTGAATTCTCTTTCAAATATTTCCAAAAGCACCACATTCAGAATACCTACCTGAAAAGACTTCCTGCGAATCTGAAGGCATTATTTTCCTATTACTGATGTATAGAATCCCATAATTGATATAGAAATGACTCAAGTATTGACACCCTCCAAATGCAAAACCTCAGTTTCTAGCCAAATTATACACCTGAAAATTTCCAATTATTACATGTAAAACCCAAAACGCATTAGAACCATTCTCTATGGTCATGCACTCTACCCAAGCTGCAATTAGCCCGATCAAAAGAACCAAACAACCTGCGCCTCATTAGCACTTCTGACACTGCAGCATATAACCTTACCTTGATGCAACCAAGCCACTTCCCTTTCCTATGCACTGAGCACTCTTTATCACCAACAACTCAAGACATTCCGTGATTCTCAAACACCTATGAAGCATGATATAACCTTACCTTAGTCGAAAATTCTTCCTTTACACGAGCCATCCTTGGGCTCAATCCCCGCAAACCATGATTGATTCACCCGCATGCCTCAAACTGGAACCAACATAGCACATAACCATGCAATCAGCTAATCCATAACAAACTCCCCCACTTGGCTCGAAGCCATAGATCAAAACACACACAATAACCCATACCGCATATACTTAATTGCTACCATAATACCACAGTGAGATTAACTCAATCCGTCATAAGCTCATGGAACACCGACCATCTAGTACTTCATATCTTCTGCAAATCTCGCATTCATCTCGTAGTAGTTAAACCCACTCTCTTACGCGACCCAAATTCAAATTAGAACATATATCTTTCACTTGAAATTGAGATCTTCTAACAGACAACATAAGGATCGCACAAACTCAGAACATTCCGCAGGAGATAACCCACCTGCTTTGCCTCCAACTAACATTTCTGTATACCTTCCACCGATATAAACTTCACGCAGTCACTTAGTCTTCCTGAGTCTGAACTCATACCGCCACATGAAATTTACTTCACTCCCAACCAAGATTCTTCACGCACCCCTAACTTGGGGCTATACCTCAAATCAAGATGGTAATCAGGCACCTAATAGTTCTTCCATCCTCCAACAGACCCCTTCTCATCACTTCTAAATCATATGAATACATCTCGTAGTCACATCACCCTCATCACGTACTATCTAGTCATTACTTCCCTTAATAGGGACACAACAGAACACATAGATCCAGAAACACGTGCTCACATAATCAGCACCTCGGTGCTCAAGCTATAGGCATTAATCCGACCTCGAGTCCTCCAGACTGGCCCAACATCTGCACATAAAGATCACATCTCGCCCCTCAATCAGGGAATCACAAGCCAAAGATGCATATCTGATACTGAGCGCTCATTCGCGCATACGAATGCGTGGAAGGAGTTCAAAGAGTTATTTTTCAAGCTGAATCAAGGACGCACGATAAGAATTTCAAGAATATGGAGTTTTCCTAAAGGATCTGCAGCCTATCGAGGATAAATACAGACGTCTCTGTACCGATCCGTGAGACTCTACTAAACCTGCTCATGACTCGTGAGACCGATGTAACCTAGGCTCTGATCTTGTCACGACCCTAAACTCAGACCTGGTCGTGATGGCGCCTCTCGTGAAGACAAGGTCAGCCGACACAACACCCATATTAACCCTTCAATCATTAATAGCCATTTCAAAGCCTTTAATTAAACAAATGTTTCATAATATAAGTCTAAATAAACAGTGCGGAAATAACATACAAGCCCGACATCGGGGTGTCACTAGTCATGAGCATCTACTACAACTGTCTAACCACATCAAGACCGAAATGGTCGGAAAGTCACAAGAATACATAAGGGAGGATAAAGAGGGAGAAAACAAAGCCACGATCGCCAGACAGCTACCTTGCTAACTCCGATGAAAACTGCCACCAAGCTCAGAAAATACCTGAATCTGCACACAAGGTGCAAGGAGTAATGTGAGTACTCCAACCCAGTAAGTAAGAAGAGTAAATAAAGACTGAGCAGTAGGAAACGATGAATCCACATTTATGATAAACTCAATAAGCACAACAGGCTTTCAAAACAGAATACGAGTCAATCGTCTCATTTAAATTCCAGCTTTTGGTAAAAATCATTTGAAAATACCTTCCAACAATTTCAGTAGGGGTTCAATACCATTTATAATAAAGGAGATGAAAACCATAATCGGCCCCTCGGGAAAAACTTAGTTAGTAAACAGCCCCTCGGGCAAAACAGGAATCATAAACACCTCATAACATGAAAATCTCAGTGGAAATAACAAATCCAAATCAATGATTAAATTCTGAACATCTCGTAAAACCCCAGCTTAAATGAAAGTTGTTTATAAAACATTTGTTCAACATTTTCGACAGAGGCTCAGTATAAAGATGAGTGAAAGCAGTAAATAAATCAACATATTCGATAGAAAATCACTTTAAAAAGGAGGGAAAATCAATAAGTTCATAAGCACGACCCTCAGGCAACTCATCACTCATGTGCATGTATGTACATATCTATCGCCCCTCGGGAAGGCCTCTCAGTCACTCGTGACTCAACTCTTACCAATCAGCGCTCCCACTCAGCACTCACACTCAATAGGTACCATATAGTAACCGCTGCGGCACGCAGCCCGATCCATATATCGCTGCGGCGTGCAGCCCGATCCATGAATATAGTCGACTGCGCTCACTGGGGGTGTGCAGACTCCGGAGGGGCTGCTTCAGCCCAAGCGCTATATCGCTGCGGCGTGCAACCCGATCCATATACATATATATATATATATATATATATATATATATATATATATATATATATATATATATATATATATATATATATATATTGCTGCGCCGTGCAGCCCGATCCATAAGTATATAATCCNAAATTGACAGAAGCTCTTAGAGATTTGGGATTTATACAAAGTCATTTTGAGTGCTCCTTGTTTACACAACAAAGAGGTTCAGCTTTGGTTGTCATTTTGGTCTATGTAGATGACAAACTAGTCATAGGTAATGATCTCCAACTAATTCAGGCTGCTAGAGACAACCTTCAGAAGAAGTTCAAAATGAAAGATTTTGGGGAACTCAGATTCTTTTTTTGGCATAGAGTTTGCTCGCAGCAAGGCTGGCATTTTAATGAATTGGAGGAAATATGCCCTTGATTTGATTGATGACTCTGGTCTAGGGGGAGCTAAGCCAGTATCTACCCTATTAGAATCCAATCAAAGGCTGGCCATAGTAGAATTTGATGAGGTTGTCTTGTGCACTGATGATGCCACAGGTGCAAGAGTCAAGGACTGTGTGTTACCTAACCCTGAACCTTATCAAAGTTTAGTGGGGAGGCTAATCAATCTCTAAAAATATGGAATATCATAAGATTTCAAATCAAATACGCGACTTAACGGTCATATGGGACGGACCAAGTCACAACCCCCAACGGTTCACGACTCCACGCTCGTCATCTAGCGTTTGCGTCACCTCAAAGTAGCACAAAGTTATGAAATCCAGGGTTTCAAACCCTCAGGACAACATTTACAATCATTACTTACCTCGAACCAGCTAAATCTCTAGCTCGCGATGCCTTTGCCCCTCGAATTGGCCTCCACACGCGTTGAATCTAACCAAAATTAGAACGAGGACGTCAAAATATGCCAATGGAACAAAGCCCAAGCTAAAATAAAACCCGACCCACGGGCCCATGTCTCGAAATTCAGAAATTTTCACACCAATAGATTTCTTATCTCCCCACGAGTTCATACATATTAAGAATACTAAAATCGGAGTCCAAATGACCCCTCAAATCCCTATTTAAAGGCCTCTTAAACTCAAGCCCTAATCCTCTATTTTTGCCCTTTAATTCCTTTAATTACAGCCCTAAATTCATGAAATACTACCATAGAATTGTGTTTTAGGTCCAAAATCCTTACCTTGACGAAGTTCCCTTGAAATCCCTCTTCCAAATCGTTCCAAAGCTCTCAAGCCGAAGATAAAAATGGTGGAATATCTCAAACTCGCGTAATGAAATAACTTATATGTGCTGCCCAGGGATACCCGCATCTGCGGTCAAAAATCCAC
Source organism: Nicotiana attenuata (assembly GCF_001879085.1). Lineage (NCBI taxonomy): Eukaryota > Viridiplantae > Streptophyta > Magnoliopsida > Solanales > Solanaceae > Nicotiana > Nicotiana attenuata. The sequence goes on from NW_017671890.1 coordinate 92,440, forward strand.
TTCTGCGGTACCGCATTTGCGGTCTAAAGATCCGCTTCTACGAAATTCACTTACTCAGCCCACACCGCTTCTGCGACTAAACTTCCGCATCTGCGGTATCGCAGAATGGGTCACAATACCGCTTCTGCAGTCTCTACACGTCTGGCCCTTTTTCGCTTCTGCAATAAATAACCCGCATCTGCGGCGCCGCATCTGCGGTCCCCAATCCGCAGATGCGAATATACCAGAAGCAGCAATATCAGCTGTTCCAACAAAAAATCCAACCTCTCCGTTAACCATCCGAAATCACCCCGAGGCTCCCAGGACCTCAACCAAAGGCTCCAACATGACCCAATACCTTATACAAACTTGTTCCAATCATCAAAACACTTCAAACAACATCAAATCAACTAAAACACATCGGATTCAAGCCAAACTTTCTAAAATCTTCCGAATTCTGCTTTTGATAAAAAACCCAACCAAACCGCATCCGAATAACCTAAAATTTTGCACACAAATCCCAAATGCCACAATGGAACTACTGCAACTTCCGAAATTCCATTCCGACCTCTATATCAAAATCTCACCTAACAACCGGAAAACGCCGAAATCTCAATTTCACCAATTCAAGCCTAAACCTTCCACGGACTTCCAAAATGCATTCCGATCACGCTCCCAAGTCTCAAATCACCTAACGGAGCTAACCAAATCAAAAAAATGCCAATCCGAGATCATACACAAGCAAGTCAAACCTTTCAAATTTCAAGCTTCAAACTGGGAGTTGTTCTTCCAAATTCATTCCGATTACCCTGAAAACCGAAACCAACGATTTACATAAGTCATAATACACCACACGGGGAAAGTCATGTCCGAGAACTGGCGAACAATGTGCAAAAACTCAAAACGACCGATCGGATCGTTACAACTAAATATGTTGTATACGGGTTAAAATTGATCTATATGTAAAGGTTACTAATTGGATACACTTGAGTTTCATCTTTGTGATAGACGTCATGTTCGAAGTCCTCGAAATACCGAAACTGGTTCTGGATAGGTTGAATGGGTATTTGGCTAATCAATCCATTGTTGTGATTTCTGAACAAAAATGGCGGACTGACCTTTGTAATTGAATAGTATTAGATAGATACTGTAACTTAGTCATAACATTTTAATGACATAGAGTTTGGCCGTTTAAGACCTTGATGTTAGAGCTATAGAACACAAATCTATTATTATTCTTAAGGAAAACAGTTTTATGTGGAGTATTTCATCTTATAAACTTTTATGGGATGAGTTATATTACGAGTCTTTACTTCTTTATTTATCTCTTATGTAGTATAAAGAATCAGATTCCATTTTTTTAAATTCTTATTTCTTGTTTGTCTTCGCATATGCACCTGGAGCAAAATGGAGTCTCACTCTAGACTCTACACTACCCAAGCATGGAGTCATCACATCCTATACTATCCTCCTTAGAATGCACCCGACAACAAGAAAACAAGCGAAATGCTTGGGGGCGCTTATGGCGTCTTTCTTTTTCTTTTTCTTTTTCTTTTCTCTTCTCATTTGTTTTATTTAACTTCTATATGATTGTTAGATTTATTTGCATGTTTGGGCTATATCTTACATGGGATTTGGTAGCTAAATCTTATTTAGTGGCATTTAATCTAGTTAACAACAAATTATCGAATCTATTTTACATCGATCTTAAGAGCTTTTTAAAATCAACAATTTGAGTTTAAGTTCAAATATGTCAATGGTCAGTTTATTACAATATTTGCCAACATCGATTCTAGATACTTAACGTTTTTCGGCAATATTTTAGAAATTTGTTCCCTTTTCCAATGTTTAAGTTCAATTCAAGTTGTCCTAAAAATGGTCTTTGGAGAGTTATTCTGGACGTATGTTGAATTAAGTTTTACTTGTTTAGTAAAGTTTTAATACATCAAATATATTATCACGTGTTATTTTCCGACTATATATTAGAAATATTACATTAAGTAATTATATTGTTAAATTAGACTTTAAACTAATTAATTTAAGTTTGGCCGGTTAACCGTAATTGATGGATCATATAGGGTGCTTTAATAACCTTCCCTATAAGATTAATTAAAACCCTTACCCATATTCTTAAGGTTAAACAGACCATATAAACAGAGTTAACTTTAAGCATTATTTTGTAAATATGTGTCCTACTTCACCTTTAAAATAATTAGGTGGCGACTTTTTAATTAATTAACCTCGAATTTATCAATATGTTATACTCTAATTTGACCCGTGTTAAAACGGGGTCTAACAGCTTGATGACTCTGCTGGGGACTAGGTTCTAACCATAACAGACTTAGTTAATTAAGGCTTGTTTTCTTACTTTATTTGACTTTAAATTTTTCTATATGATGTAATTTTGTTGTTTAATACACATTGTTTATGTGTTACTGCTTTTATATAAATTGTCATTGCGTTTCATTTCTTCCACTCTTGGAAAATTCACACAAAGCACACACCTAACGGTTACATGGTTTGCGGCCGTGCACTATTTAAAACACCTTTTAGGAGAAAGTTCGTGGGTAAGTCGATCAGCGGTGCGGCCGACAGTCACGGCTTTCCATTCTCAAGTTGTCCACTTGGGAGATGACTAGTCTAGAAAAACCCACTCTTTGTCAGCCTAAGATAGAGCTAAACCAAAACCCTTTTAAGAGCATACATCAATTTAACCTTAGGTGATTCAATATCCGAGGTGTATTAAATCTATTAGTTAACTTTACCTAAATGTCCAAGTGGGTTTTCAACCCTAAGTGACACCTTATCACGTATATATGCATTATTTGAAGGGTGAACATGCCAATTATGTGGACCATTTGCTTTAAATTAATTAACTCCTAGGCAAAGGAGCATGACCAGCTTTTCTATGATATGTATGAAAGTTTTCAAATGACATAATCAACGAGAAGTTTAAACATGACGAAAATATCTTTTATTATACTTTCTTTTGATCTTTTATTACAAGAAAAAAGGTTTAAGCAATTTATGTACTTTATTTTCTTTTGAACAAAAAATGAAATTGTTTAATTAATTTACAGATATGGAATGACACATAATGGGATATTTGCCCTTTAATACACGCTAGGCCTACCTCTGGCATAAAAAGGTCCCTTATATTAGGACGTGCTATTATTTGTTAAACTTCGAAATGCGTCACATGCTTTGCTTGCTTACTTGCTTATTTGTTATGTGTCTTACTTGACTTTATTATTCTAACCAACATCGTTTGTTGTTTTAAAGAAGAAGAAAGTATTGACTATTCATCTTGCTTACATTTTTATGTATACTTTAATTGTTCATATTTTTTTTCTTTTACGTATTTTTATTATCTTCCCGAATTAATAATAATAATAATCACCAATCATTCCGCGCTTAGCGCTCTTTAACGACTCTAGAGCACCGGTTAGGTCCAAATTTCTCTAAGGTCAACTCCAATTCTTAGTCTCTAGGCATGATCTTCTATTTCTTATAAGGTAGGTATTTTTTTGCAAACTCTTCAATAAGCTCGGTTCGTCATGAAAATTCATCGATACTCGTGCCTTAAACTAGCCTTAAGAATTTTCTTTAAACAACAATGAGCATCTTACTTCTTTAAAAATTGGTGTAATCTTCATAATTAGGTGATATATTTTGGTCCATCTATGGGAATTATCTAAATTTTCACGTTAATTTTATTTTAATCCTTTTATTAAAATATGGTTACACGTTTTTAAAATATTGTCACTCGTGCCTCACATGATTTTCAATTCTTCCTTAATTTTTCCAACTCCGGCATAATCTTGTATCTCCACAACTTAAAATACTTGTCTAGTAGCTTCATGTTTCATATAATCCATTTAGCATTCGATTTATATCACAGAACTTCAACCTTCATGCCAACTCTCATTTACAAGTGGGTAGATGTCCAAACTTGTGCAATCTACCAAGCAATAGAAGGCCACTATTTGGTCAATTTGCATCGTCAAACTATTCTAAATTTTTTACCTATTCAATTCAAGTGTCTGTATCATCTTATTTCGGATCGTCGAGATTAATCTTCATGCCCGTTAATTCTAAGTTTTGGCACGTTAGTCGAGGTACTATCCCATAAGTCTCAAAACGATTGGCACCGAATTCCCAGGCCTCGACAACTTTATGATTTGCGAATATAAAAAAAAAATTAGAGTATTTTCATGACTACCATATCCTTATCAATTATTTTGACTCCAAGCTTGTCTATATACAAATACCAACAAATTATTTTCAACATATAAATCACCCATTTTTGGCATCTCTTATACGTAGCCCTATTATAAGACTCGATTTGTCGATTTCTTAGGAATGCATTCTTAAAAGTTCTACTCTCAGCTTTAGTCATTACCATCTATTCTGTCTTTCCTCCGAAGATTGACTTAATTTGAACATCAAAGCAAGAAAAATTTCAAGGACGATATGGCTGACCAAATCATAGTGATTGACTTAGTTGAAGACGAAGCTGCTGGCGAGAAAACAGAATCATACCAGGATAAGATTGTTAAGCTTGAAGTAAAGGTGGCACAAATGGAGCAAGAAATTGATGGCATTAAGGAAGTGATAGCCGATCTTAAGAACTCGTCCAACGAAAAAGGCTACTCTCCAATTCGCACAGCTCCACCTCCCATTTAAGAATATATTGCCCAGTCCTTTACAAATATGCACTCTTTCTTGCTAGAAAAGGCATTCAGTAGCTTGGTCGAGACAAGTAAAGATAGAGAAAGTGGTGGAAAACATTTCAATGTTGAGAGTAACCATGTACCTTTAGGAAACGGTCATGTCTTACAACCTGAGTCAGATAGTTATAGCAGAAAATGAGAATGGGAATATTGCTAATCTCATTGATGTTCCAATGTACAACGAGATAGGTTATCCTCAAGCCATTTGAAAGCATATCATGATTGGCTAGCATGCATAGGGCAAGGAAATGAATTTAAGTTGAGGCTCTTTGTGAGGACACTTACAAGGCCAACATTAATGTGGTATGCAAAACAAGACACTTGGAGATGGTTCAGTTGGAATGACCTAGTAAAGGACTTTGTCAAGCAATATGGGTCCTCCAACAATACTATTAGCAGATGAAGCTCGTTGAAGAGGAAATCCTTGGAGTCTTCTCACAGTTTGAAAGCAAACGAACCTCAAGGAAATGCGGTAGAATCAACTTTCAAGCTTGGCAAGCCGGTTGAGACACACCTTGAGGATAAAGGGAAAGGAGTGATTGCTGAAGAATTAAATCCTCCAACATCAACACCCAAGATAAGAAAATCCCGAAACTTTACCCTTTTGAGTGAACCACCTTCTATCATTTTTGAGAGATTGAGATCATTTGGTATCATGCAACCAAAACTTTCCAAAATCCCTCCACCTCATTTCAATCAAACCAAGTGTTGTGCATTTTACTCGGGCATGCTAGGCCACACAACCGATGAGTGTCATTGTTTGAAAGAGGAAATCCAGAAGCTGTTGGATAATGGTAGGGTCATTCAGAGACCAGTGCCTCCCCCTCAATCTATGTGGTATCAACCTCCAAATATCATCCCAATACAGAATTTCACCCAAGTAGCTTATCTGCAATTTGTTAATTCAGCTCTTCCCTACAACCAAGCAATGTAGAAGGATTGAGCGTATGGAAGCACCTCCCAGAAGAAGAATAGTTGAGAATCGTGAACTAAGATTTAGTTTTTGAAGTAGCAATATCATTTGACATTAATGATCATCTTTTGTATTCATCTTTGGTAACGAACTATGACCGGCTTGATTCTTGTCGGATAAAATATGATATCGGGTTTAGCACTTCTATTTTAAAACTTTCGATCCTTATTTGTAACTGAACTACATCGGATCTGATTCCCTTGGTGGGATACATAGGAAATCCACATCGGGTTCGGTCACATTTTAGTAAAATTATCCATTATGTATTTTGAAACTACGTTTGACTTGATTCCCGTGGTGGGATACGTAGGCAGTCTATATAAGACTCAGTCTCATTATAGCAAAATTTCCATTTCAGTTCATGAAAGAAACTGGGGAAGATTTTTGGAACGCAGGTTGAGTATGCTAAACATGAAATCATGCCATCGAGTAGTCATCAGAGACTTCCTAAAGATTGGGGTAATTTTTGAAAAATTCCGGAGTCATGCAAGGAAAAGAACTTGTGCTAGAGCTAAAGCTTTGATGTTCGACATAAGTCAGCCCTTCACAAAACTTCAAATCATTCTGTTTTCATGTCAACAAGTCTCGTGCGTTAGAGCCCTCTAGATAACAATTCATTCTCATCCATCCATTTTGCAACTTAGGCTATCGCTCCTAGTTTAGGGCTCCTACTTAACAATATCATGAATTAATCAATCTAGTCGTATGCTTTATTATTTCGTGCATTTATTTTATTATGATGAATACGCTACGCTTTAATTTTTGTTTGTGTAGTTTTTTTTAAAGGTTTCCTAGCATTGAACACGATTTTGGCAGCGAATCTGCATAAACGACGGGGCTATAATGGCAGACAGATTTGAAGCATTCAATACCAGTATTGTAAGGACCCGATCGGTCGTTTTGAGCTCTAGTGTGTCGTTCAGCAGTTTGAGGCCATGAGCAGCTTCACTTCAAGTATTATGACTTGTAAGCATGGTCGAAATTGAATTCCAGGAAGTTCAGCGTTGATTTGGAAAAAGAATTCTCATTTCAGAATCTTTAAGTTGGAAGAATTTGCTAAGATTGAACTTTTGAGTAAACGACCTTGGAATCAGGATTTAAAGGTTTCAGCAGGTTTGTATGATGATTTCGGACTTGGGCGTATGCCCGAATCAGGTTTTGGATGACCCGGGAGCGTTTCGACGCCTACCGTGGAAGTTAGCATTTTTGAAAGAATTTCATAAATTTGGGTTGGAGTGCATTTTAATGCTATCAATGTCCGTTTGGGATTTCGAGTCTGGAAATAGCTCCGTATGGTGATTTTGGTAGTGGGAGCGCGATCGGAAGTGGATTTGAAAGTCAGTAGGTCATTTTGGAGTCATTTGGCTAAAGTTAGAAATTTGAAGGTTTTGAGAAGTTTGACCGGAAGTGGACTTTTTGATATCGGGGTCGGATTCTGATTCCGGAAGTTGGAGTAGGTCAGTAATGTCGAATATGGCTTGTGTGCAAATTTTGAGGTCCATTGGACGTGATTTGAGAGGTTTCGGCATCGAATGTCGACGTTTGAAGTTCTAAAGTTCATTAAACTTGAATTGGGATGTGATTCGTGATTCCGATGTTGTTTGATGTGATTTGAAGGCTCGACTAAGTTCGTGATGTGTTTTGGGACATGTTAGTATAATCGGTTAAGGTCCCGAGTGCCTCGGGTGGAATTCGGATGGTAAACGAATCGAGTTGGACTTGGAAGAAAGGCTGAGGGCTGCTGTCATATGGCGAACCGCACCTGCGAGGTTTTGGCCGCATGTGCGGAGCCACAGAAGCGGCCATGGGGGTCACATATGCGACTTTGGCTAGGAGTGCTGAGACCACAGATGCGGTCATCCCACCGCAGAAGCGGGACCGCACCTGCGGAAGAGGAGGCGCAGATGCGGAGTTGAGGGGCTGGAGGAGGACCGTAGAAGCGGTCAAGTGACCGCAGGTGCGAGGATCGCTGGGCAGTGAGGTTTCTTTAAAGCAAGGTTTTGGCTCATTTTCACTCCATTCTTCCATGGGAGCTGATTTTGGAGCAACTTTGAGGTGCCATTTTCATCACCAAGCATGAGGTAAGTGGTTTATACTAGTTTTGAGTTAAATACATGATTATATACGGATTTGAACATGGAAATTAGTAGAAATTGGGGTTTTTGGTGGAAAAACCTAGAATCTTGTGTGTTTGGATTTTTACCACGAATTTTGGACATGGAATTGAAAATAAATTATATATTTGAGTTCGTGATGTCATGGGCAAAGTTTATCTTCGAAAATATTCGGAATCTGGGCAGGTGGGCCCGAGGGTGATTTATCGATTTTTCAAACGGAGTTGGGAATTGTTGTAAATAGGATTATAATGAGTAATTGAGTATATATTAATGGTTTTGCATAATTATTGACTAGTTTTGGAGCGTTGGACATCGGTTTGAGTCGTCGGAAGGGCTTGGGAGCCGGTTATGGAACTTCGGAGCGAGGTGAGTCTCCTTTTTGATTTTGTAAGAGGGAATTAACCCCATAGGTGAACTAAATTATTATGTGCTTCTACTTGTGGGGGTTACGTACGCACGAGGTGACGAGAGTCCGCTCGTAGCTACTAGCTATGCCTATGTCCGGGTTGTTTTAGGCTTACATCATGCCTTGTTGATATTGTTATTGATTTGTATTTATTGCTTGTCTTGAGAGGTAGCGAGATTGAGTTTGCTTATTGAATGTTTTGAAAGGAGTGAAATTTGAAGAATATAAGATTTAAAGGGTTTCATTTGAACTTCGTATTTTTAAAAAGAATAGAGAAATAGTACAATTGCTTAAGAAGTCTGTGTGTAACCGCATCGCATGTATGTTCTGCGAGCGGGGGTAATTTCCTTAAAAAGCCACAAGCTGAATTTCCCTTATTTTGAAAAGAATCAAGAAAGAGATATGATTTAAATGTTAAATTTATAGTTGATCGCGTCGCATGTATGATTCGCGAGCGGGGTATTTCCTTCTACTACTCTTATGGGATCGGACCGTTCGCCTCGGCAGGATTTATGTGCCACACTCTCATGGGAGCAGGCCGTTTGCCTCGGCAGGTTAATAGATGCATCTATGGTTCGCGCCATTCGACCCTCTGGCAGTACACAATTTACTTTTATGTTGGATCGGGCCATACGCCTCGGCATTTCCTATATATATATATATATATATATATTATCCTCATGGAATCGTGTGTAATATTTGGCAAGAAGCCAGTGTATCTGAGGGTGTTTTCCCTGATTTAAATTATGACATCCTCTTTGATGAAATCCACTGTATCTATATATATGCTCCGGTTACGGAGGGACTTGCTAGTTGAGAGCTCGAGTAAATTGTTGCGAAGGGAACTGTACCACATATTTTATATTTGCTTGTTTCATAATTTACTCTGTTTCATATTTATTCACTTCTTTACTGTATCTGATATTATTGGACCACTAGTAAGTGTCGAAGTCGACCTCGACCTCTCGTCAATACTTCTTCGAGGTTAGACTGGATACTTACTGGGTACGCGTTGCTTTCGTACTCATACTAGACTTGTTGTGCATTTTTGTTGCACAGGCACACGTATGTCTAGTGGCCTTCTCGCGCCCCCTTTTTCTCGCGAAATCGGGTTTATGACATTTGGTATGGGACAACTTGTTCCTTTTAGGAACTGGGTTTTGCATTTGAAGAGTCGCCACCTAATGATTTAAGGTGCATTAGGACACCAATAGGGTTCAATTCTAAGTTTTGTTTGAATAACCAGAGATAGGGTAAGGGCTTGAAATTATCCTAAGGGGAAGTTGTTAGGCACCCCTCAGGATCCACTAGTGTGGTTCCCGGCCAGACAGTTGATTGTGAATTTATGCAATTTTAGCAAATAGACAAGTATGGGCTTAAATATTAGGGGGGATTTAAACACATAAGGGACAGAACAATTAAAAGAAAGTTTTAAAAGAAGTTTGCAAATAAAGGGAAAGGGGGTCCTAGCTTTATTAAAAATATGGATCACATCAATGCAATACCCGGTAATCACTCCTCAAAAGAGGGGCTACACGTGGTATTAGCGCACGGGTCATCATATCCATATCTACCTTCCCATCCCGTTAAGGTATTAAAGCGCGGATTGGTCTCGATGGCTATTGCATGCTATTACCCGTCCCATTCCTATCAATCTCGGAGGAATTTAGGACTACTATTTCTAAAGGGGAGGGATATTAGGCTGATTTTGGTTTCAAAGGTAAAAATCTAAGGCGACATACAAAACAAATAATATGGCATGTTAAGGGAAACATGTAAACAAATAAGGGCTCATGTATACCTCCTCAAACAAACACATAAATAGCATGACTTGCACATACATTTAAGGTCTGATTAAAAATACTAAAGACGAGGAGAGTTCAATTGTTGAAGCAGACCAGCTTAATACATAACTCAGATAAGAAGTCCGAATCAGGCCCGCCTGCTGGTTGTAGCAGTTTCAAAAGGCGGATTCAATTTTATCGTTATTACCCTAAGGCTTGCCTAAGTGTTTGGGTGAGCTCTTAGGAACATAGTATCTACTTACTGATTTAGAAGTGTGGTGAAGCAGAACAACTTTTAAACGAATGGTTTGAGACCCTATTGGCATGCTTGCTAGACCTCGTTAAATAGGGAAATTAGATTGTTTAATACTGATTTAGAATAAGCTGATTTTACAACAAACTAGTTTCAGATTCTGCAGGCAATGGTATCTACTATTGCTGATTTTAAACCTCATGGACATGATATCTAACATTGAATGTGAATAGAAACGAACCAGATTTTTTTTACTTACTTTGGGAATCCCTATAGGCATGATTTCTACGAAGGGGTACTGATTTTAATGATACTGATTTTTAACCATTTAGATCCTAATAACATGGTATCTAAAATGCAGAATTAAACATGCATAATCTAAAACAACAGATCCTATAGACATGATTTCTATGGTGGCCATTTTTTAGCTCCTATAGGCATGATTTCTAAATTGCAGAATTAAACATGCAGAATCTTAAGTCCTATAGACATGATATCTACCCTCAAGCATGCATAATTCCCAACCCTTTTCACTAGCCAACCCCAGTGTTTATTACAAAAATTATTACAGACCCAGTAATGAATTACATCAGAAAGTACAAAGAAAGGTTACAACCAGAGGAAGCCTGATTCTTGACTTCCTCTTTGAGTTATGGAATAAACCACCTCAAATGCCATTGATCCAAAGCCTTTCTCAGACTTGAGTATGTCAAAGTTCCCTAAGGGTCTCAAGAGGACCCCGGGCAGTGCTCACACCCAAGTTACATAACCAGAATAGGGACGAGTGCAGTGTGGAAATGCCCTTATGTGTCCAAGTTCAGAGGGAACTCATGGGTCCCAAGGCAAGGCTCACATAAGAGGGGCAGAACCTAAGTCTAAGAGTAGAGTGGAAGTGCAGGAATAGAGTTTTAAAAAAAAACTGAGGGAATAAAGGAGAGGGGAAAGGGTGATAGGGAGACAACCATTAGCATTTCACAGAGTTAATGACTCCATACAAAGGAGTCAGGGGTTGGGAATCCATTGCAAGGAGCCCATGTACTTAGGCATGGGTTAGCTTTGGTCATGCACAGCAATGGGAAGTGCTGACATGCCTGTAAACCAATCAGAATACACAACATCTAGAGGAAACATGGAGGTTATGATCCCAGGGGATCAGGTTTGGGTCATGCACAGCAATGTCTAATGCTGTCATGCCCCAAACCAACCACAAGTATTAAACACATTGGGGTAGGGTTTTAGGATCCACAAGTCATGATACATTAATTCAGAACAGAAAAAGGGGAAATTACAGCATGCTTAATAATGGTACTGGGTTAAATACAAACAGTAGACAAACAAGGATGCGAGAGACAGTAAATAAGCATGTTGTTGTTGGTGCAAAAGCTTAATTAGAACATACCAGTAAAATACAAATGCAGAGAAAAAAATAAGCAAGTTTTCCACAGCCTAGCCTTGGCTTTCAGCCGGCTAGGTAAGGCAGCAATACAAGTAGTAACAGAGAAAAGAGAGAGATTTAGTGGAGTGTGTGTCTGAACTTAAGTGTTTTATGCCTTGTGTTCGTCTTTNTGCCTTTAATTAAGGGATCGCTTGCTTAACGGGCAGTGACAGTTTCAAAATAAGGAAAGAAATCAATTTGTAATCAGGCTGATAGTTGCCATAAGGGAAGTAGTAAAACATTAAGTAAGCAATCGAGTCTAGGTATAGAAATACACTAATTTTGGAAAGAAATCAGTAAGGCAAGACAGGAAAAGAAATCAATTAACCTTAACAGGCGAGTGAAATCAGAATTTCACAAAGGAAAAGTTTGAAATCAGTCACAAAATTGAAGGTCAATCAACGAAGGAAACTCAACACATAAATAGAGTGCACAAACACTAGACATGCGAGGCCAAACTATTGGCAAAAAGAAACAACATGAAATAATAGCACAAAGTTAGCAGACAGCAAACATTCGAAGCATGATAGTCATGTAGGTCAGGTCACATTGAATCAGTAGTGAAAAAACATAGAATATCAAAGCATGCGAAGATCTCACAGTAGCAGGTGAAGAAAACCCCCTTTGAAAAGTTAGGGTTTTGAGCATAATCGAGTTTTAGAGAAGATAGAAATCCAGAATCAGAAGAATCACACAAAGGAATAAGAGATTTTGAAATAAAGAACTTCAAATCGAGTCATGTACTTAAACGAACGGTCTCAGACCCAAAGCCATAGGGTTTTCAACAATAGTAGAGTTTAAAAGAGGATAAACAAGCGAATCAGACAAAACTCAAACAAACAAGCATTCGTCTAATAAACAATCAAAAGAAATTAGGGCTTTTAACATGCAAACCCAGGTAGAAGAACGATATAAGCAAACATAGCAAAATATGTCCAGAAAATCAGAGAAAAGTTTCGAAATAACTTAACAAGAAAACCCTAATCGAAAAAGATAAAGAGTTCTGAAAGCAGAGTTTTAAAAGAAACTTCGAGAAAAATGCTTAGAAGTTCAAGGCAAACATAGATCTGAAGCAGATCTAAAAGAAATCAAAAGAACCTTAGAGATTAGGGTTTCAGAAGAACCCCAAATGATGAGAAAGGCCTTGAAAACCATCGATCTAAGCAGGAGAGTCAAAAGTCTGACTCGAATAGCCATGGCTCGCCGGAGAAAGGTCAGAGACGACCGGAGAACAGTCATCGATCAAAGACTGGACAAAACCCCTTCAGGATCTGGTCATGAGACCACAGAAACGGACACGTAGAAGCCATGAGAGGATGATACAGGTCTCCGATGACCTTGGAAGGCCATGGATTAGGGCGGATTAGGGTGGCGGCGGCTAGGGTTTGATGGGGTTGTAGAGAGAATTTGGGAGAGGAGGGGTTTCAGAGGCGACGGATTATGAAGAATGAAAAGGGTTTGGGGGGTCTTTGGGTTTAATTAGGAAAGGATTAATGGGAGCCGTTGATCTAAACGATCAACTGCTGGGATTAAATGGGAGTCCGGGTGGGTCATTTAAATGGGTTGTGGGTCGGTTTGAATGGGAAATGGGTCAGGGAATTTGGGATTCAAATTGGGGTTCAATTTGGGCTATAATCGAAATAAAATGGGGCTAATATTTAAATAACCAATTTTCCTATTTTGATTTATAAAAAATAATAAAATAATTTCTGTAAATAAATTAAAGGTGCTAAAATGATTTATAATACATATATCAAATTTAAAATACGGGACTCGATTTTTTATAGATATAAACGCAATTAAACCTAAAAGAGGCTATATTGCAATTATATGCAATTTAGCTTTTAAAATACTAAATAAATTTGTAAAAATATGCAAAAAATATCCTAGCCATATTTTAGTATAAATATGAGAATCCAATAAATGAATTCCCAAAAATGACAATTTTGGAAATATTATTGGATTTTTTATGAATAAAATAGGGGAATAAATTGGTTTAAAAATTTTTTTAAAAAAATAAGGAACACACTTATATATCCCTACATATGCTATTTTGAAAGTATTTTGCATATTGAAAATATATAGGAAAAAATTGGGTATCAACAGGCCTAGTTGGGCGCATCGGCATGGTTGATACGGAGACTTAAGTGAGCTGCATCTCTCGAGATGATCCACAGCCAGCAGAGTCTCTTTCAGAGTATTGTGTTCTCTTTTCTGTCAAAATTTGTATTCCGGACAATTATTGTATCATATTTTATTTTCTAGAAATTGCTCATGTACTTATGACACCGGGTTCTGGGGTGATTATGGGATATTCATTGTTGAAATTGGAAAACATTATTATTTAAATTGTAAAGTTCATCTGTTACTAGTGAAAATGAAGGAAACTTTATTATTTGAAAAATACTAAAATGAGAATTTAACTAACTTCTTAGTGTTGGCTTGCCTGACAGTGGTGTCCGGTGCCATCACGACCTTTAAATGGATTTTGGGTCGTGACAGGTATTAGATTTTTGCAAGCAGAAGGTGATGATACCGAGGCAAATGTGGTACGAAGAAACTTGTTGGTTAATCTGGGAAGTACTTTCAACCTTCTTCCAAATGCAACCTCTGCTTCCAGCTCAAAGCAGAACATTTTCTTAACCATATCTTCTTGACCAAATCCTACTTATACAATCTCTCCACAAATACCATTAACCTACACTCTTATGATGATGCCTAATATCCAGCCTTCCGCGGTCGCAATTTCTTTTAGGGAAGACAAGCAAGACCAATTAGCATTGTGCCAATATGCAAGACATGGAAAAGAAATTCAGTCAAGTGGCCATAAGAATTTGGACAGTGAGCTCCACAATCTAAGGAAAGCCATTGAAAAATAGCTACAAACAAGAAGTTATCAAAGTTTGAGGTATGAAGATTTATGTTTGCATCAACATGTTGAGCTTCCGCTAGGGTACAAGTTGCCAAAGTTCAACACTTTTAATGGGACTGGAGATCCCGTTGCTCATTTAAAGGATTACTGCAGCAGATTGATTGGTATTGGACATAATGAGGCCATTCCAATGAGAATATTCATTCAAAGTTTGTCCAGATTAGCACTCACTTGGTACACCAGACAAGACTTTAAAAAATGGCACACATGGGAGGAGATGGCCCATGATTTTGTGAAGCAATACGAGTTCAACATCAGAAGTGATCCGCACATGGCTGGTTTGCTCAAAATAAAGAAAATGCCGCATGAATCCTTTCAAGAATATGCCATACGATGGAGATTAGAAGCTTCAAAAATACATTCGCCATTGCCTGAGGGAGAATTGATCTCAACCTTCATTCAAATTCATGAAGGCAAATACTTTGATAAATTGCTCGCAACTTGCGCACACAATTTTTTTGATTTGATTCGAATTGGAAACGAGCTAGAATATGGCATTAAGGAAGGAAGAGTAGGCAATCCAACATCTCAAGACATTAACCAAACATTCCATCAAGAGATACCTGGAAGCCTGCAAAGCAAAAGTAAAGAAGAAAACTCAATTGCTACCACTATGCACCAGCCACAATGCTATGTGTCACGACCCAAACTCCGGTCGTGATGGCGCCCAACACACTGCTAGGCAAGCCCGACCATTTACACAACCTTAACCAAATAACCTAGATGGATAAATAAATATTCACAAGTAAAAATAACAATTTAAGTACGGAATCTCTGAAATAATATCTAACATCCGAAAAACCCTAAAATAAAATACTAAATAGCCCACAGATCTGGTGTCACAGCATGAGTATTAACCTACTACATAATGTTTCTCTAGAAATGTGGAAAAAAGATAAATAAAATAGAAGGAAGATCAGGACTGCGAACGCCAATTTGCAGCTACCTTGAATCTCCCGAATGTGATGCTAGGCAGAGAAAGATCTCACTAGCCTCAGTGGGTAAACCTGAATCTGCACACAAGGTGCAGGGAGTATTGTGAGTACTTCCAACTCAGAAAGTAATAAATATAAATAAAGTCTGAGGATAAGATATCCTAAATAAACACAAAGCAAAGCTATAAATACAACAACGTGAACCAATAGCATAATACAGTAAACATTGAAAACAATTATAATAAAGTCACACCAGAATAAAAATAAATGACAATTAAATATGCAATGCAACACATAAACCGGTACCTCCAGTACCCCGCTGCGGCCGTGCAGCCCGCTCCATTTATTTAACGTCGACGGCGCTCACTGGGGGTGTGCAGACTCCGGGAGGGGCCCCTTACGGCCCAAGCGCAATAATAAGCCATCTCGTAGCATCAATCAGGCCCTTAGTCTCATATCGATATCATTATCATACCACTGCGGCATGCAGTCCGATCCCATACTCAGTCCAAAATCACATAAGCCTTTCGGCACAATAATATATAAATATTCAGCCCAAACTTCGTTATAAATATTATTTAAGTTCCATATTTGAGAAAAACTGGCTGAGTTTGCAAAACAGTATCAAATACTAGGACTGAATTCAATTATATGTAAAAATGGTAAGAAACCAGTAAGAGCAATCCCTGAAGGATTCAATCAGTTGGCACGAGGCCAAATTATGACAATTAATCCATTTTTATAAGGATATCAACTAAGCTTCAATCAATTAGGTAGTAATTTTATTAAGCGGGACGGACCAAGTCACAATCCCCGACGGTGCTCTACCCCACGCCCGTTATCCGGCGTGCAAGTCACCTCACATAGCACTACGTTGTGCAAATTCGGGGTTTCAAAACCTCAACACAGCATTTACATTTATTACTAACCTCAAGCTGGCCAAAGTCCTAGCTTGCTATGCCCTTGCCTTTCGAATTAACCTCCTCGTGCATCGAATCTGACCAAAACCACAACGAATACGTCACAATAGGCTAAGGGAACATAACCCAATCGAAAAGACTCGAAAAATATCGATAATCACGAAATTCGCAAAACCCGAGCCCCGGGCCCACTTCTCGAAAAATCAGAAAATTAACATCACCGGATTCCTCATCTCGCCACGAGTCTATACATACCAAAATCTCTCAAATCGGACCACAAATGGCCCCTCAAATCTCAAATTTAGAATTTCAAACTCAAGCCCTAATTTCTTACAATTTGGCTATATTCTCATGAATTCCAAGGATGATTCAACAATAAAGTCATGTTTTAACTCATAAAACTTACCTTTCAATCCCCGTCCAAAAGCTCTCAACAATGCCCAAAAATGGTGGAAAAATGGGTTGGGTTCGCGGATGAAATGTTTTAAAACATTCTGCCCAGGTCCGCTCTTCTTCGCGTTCGCGAGACCACTCTCGCGTTCGCGAAGGCCAAGTTCCCCAGACCCTTCGCGTTCGCGTAGCATGCCTTGCGTTCGCGTAGGCCAATTGACTCCAGGCCCAAACTCCTTCTACGCGTTCGCGTAGCACACTGTTCCCCTCCTTCGCGTTCGCGTCTCATCCTTCGCGTTCGCGAAGGCCAAATCTCAGCCCCCCATTTTTCCTCTTCGCGTTCGCGAGACACCCCTCGCGTTCGCGAAGAAGGAAACCAGATACCAGCAGTTCAGCAATCCAACAAGTTCCAAAAACGACCCGTTAGGCATCCGAAACACACCTGAGGCCCCCGGGACCTCAACCAAAAACACAAGCATGATCCAATACCTTATTCAAACCTGCTCCAATCATCAAAACATCTCAAACAACACTAAAACCATCATTTCTCATCACATTCAAGCCTAAGTTCTTCCAAAACTTCCGAAATACGCATTCGATCAAAAACCCAACCAAATCACCTCCGAATGACCTGAAATTTCGCACGCACATCCCAAATCACCTAACGAAGCTACTGCAACTCTCGGAATTCCATTCCGAGCCTCGGATCAAAATCTCACCTATCAACCGGAATTCGCCAAAATACTAACTTCGCCAATTCAAGCCTAATTCTACACCGGACCTCCAAAATCACTTCCAATCACACCCTTAAGTCACAAATCATCCCCCGAAGCTAACCGAATCGTCGGAATCCACATCCGAGCCCTCTAACTCATAGGTCAACATCCGGTTGACTTTTCCAAAACAAGCCTTCCTTAAAGAGACTAAGTGTCTCATTTCCTTCCAAAAATCAACCCAATTCAACTCGTTCACACAAGACACTGATAATGAAGCATAACGAAGCAGGAAATGGGGGAAACGGAGCGGTTCTCATGAGACGATGGGTCGGGTCATCACATCCTCCCCAACTTAAACAAACGCTCGTCCTCGAGCGTACCCAGAGCTGTGCTAAAAGCCAACCAATCGCTGAATAACCCTTCCATGCATGTACCCGGGGGCGATTCCACGTCACCCTATCTCACATAGGTCCGACAATGCATTTTAACTATAATTACACAATCCAGTCCAGCCTATAAATCATAGAACCACATTCCACTTTCCGAAATCATCCACAAGACCAGAACCTCACTTCTATATTCAGAATAAGCCCGAACCAGCTGTAATAACCCATACCTGCAACCTCAGGTGCAATCATAAGATATTCCACATAACCCAAACACTCGAAACGATAACTTCTATCCATAGTAGTTGCCCACAACGCCCGAATACCGGTAGAAAACCTCTTAACAACTAAAGTTTCCTTCCAATTTTACATATGCTGCAACTGATAACTAAAACACGCGGCAAATCATCACCATTTCTCAGATCAACCATTCATGAAATCACTTCTCCTTTGGCAAATGCTACATCAAATTTCTGAGTCGAAGCTCGATATTATCCTTCCAACATATTGAAATCGAATCTGCTCGTACTCCTTAAAGATCCCAACAATCTCATCTAATCAACACCCTACTCTGGTGACATTACACATTACTACAGGACTAAGCCACAACTCGCACAATACGCGCACCAAATAAGCAACAGTCCGAACATACTCAATTCCTGAAAATGACTCAAATGAAAGAGCTGTACTTCTAGCTCTCCAGTACCACCACAACACAAAACTGAGAACCCGCCTCCAATCTTAGAGACAGAACACACGAATCTACTTGCAGCATCATACCTCCACATAACTTCGTCCCAATGCGTGACCTCATCCAGTACGAACCGCTTAGGCAATAAGCCACCCCGTACATAATCAAAAGTCTCGTATGATGCCACAAGGTGCTGATAGGCTACCGATTAAATCGCGGTACAAAAAGAAAGACGAACTCTGGAAGGAACTGCCTAGCTCACGCACTAATACGTGCTCTCCTCAGAAAATAGGAAGTAAGGCATACAAAAATAGCATATAGGAAACTATGCTCAATGACACACTGTTGCAGCGTGCAACTCGATCCAAATAACACACTCATGGCGGCGTGCCACCCGATCCACACATAACACTCACCTAAGGAGGTGTACATCGAGCTAAATTGCTCATTAATATAAAATACCGAATTTCGGTCACAAGCACGCTAAGTGCACAATACCGTCCCTGAGGGGACATATAGCGCTATAAGCTACCAAAACTCAAGCTCAACTGAGGTGCGATATACAATTTGAATATCGAGAGCCATTTTGCTCATAAACATCATTTCTACGCGAATACTCAACACATAAGCATTTTCTCAAACCGTCTCACAACTCACACGTCGCAGTGTATCACTGCATAACATATCTGACAACGAAATAACACCCTGACTCCTCCTCCATAAGGAGCGCATCACTGAAATGAACCCGTTTGGTCTGACATAGAGCCCATATTCACATTTGAATCCATCCACCGACCTTAAGCCGATTCTGATCGCACAGAACTAGGTTAATTACCTTTCAAAGGTCCCTAACAACTCATCTTTCGCTCGTAGCACATAAGAACATCCATCATAGTCGAAGAAAACATCCGTAGTCCACAACTCAATAGACGATATTAACCCAACCTTCATACTGGGTTCAAGTCTTCAATCAATCAAGTGACTAACTGCCATACTTACACACTCTTCCTGTGGGACACCCTCCCACAATCTACCATTACAGATAACTGGGTCGTACCCCCAAACCACCGACCGCACTAACGCTGAAAAGCGATCAAGAATCATTAACCAGGGTGCAAAGCCTTTTCATGAACACCGTTCTCAGGTAACACTAAAGACAATACCGATTTACCTTAAACGTCGAGACTTCTTCCCTGCTCATCCGAGCTCGTGACATCCTTGTCTATACCGAGTTGTTACCTCTATCTTCACTTCAAGTTCCATACCACTCATTGCACCCAACATGCCAACATACGATAGAACACGCTCTTCCTTACAGCTTCAGAACCATTATTAGATTAACACTTCGTCATATAAAACTTTCCACTTAACTCACTTCAGGAGAACCATAGCAACACACAGGTGAATTCTCATAACCGTAGAATATGCAAATCTCTATGTAGTGGTCTAACCCACCATAACCCTTTCGGAATCCGCCTACACGTAACAGGTCCATAACAATGGAATACTCTTGAATAACATCAATTACGACGGACGACAGGCCTCACCTGCATCGCTACAAATCACACGCGTAACTTGATCATGCTGAAGGAATTGATCTCTACCACTAATATGCCATCAGATAAATGGCTAGCAAATCCATCTTCTTTTGACTTACCCTGATTCCTTAGGAATAATGGTAACTGCATTCAACATATAACACCATCCATCTGCACTCATCCCGAGTGACTTTGAATCACGAGACCATGCTGTCTCACATCCCACGAACCATTTCGTACCTTCCAACTGCTACCTCGCAAGTCAAAACATCATAAAATATTCTACGAATTCCGAGCCATTACCTGCACCTTCCTGATAGTGCTACATAGAAGCCCATAATTGATATAGAAAAAAAAATTACACATCTTGACCTCTCCCAATGGAGACTCAGTTTCTAACCACATATACAAATTTAAGATACCCAATTGTCATATGTAGAATCTCGACCACATTAGTACCATTCTCGAGAGTCATTTACTCTATTTAACTGCATTTAGCCTGATCAAATGAACAGAACCACCCGTGCCTCATTTGCACTCTGACACCGCAAGATATGACCTCGTCACAATACGAGCAAGCATTTTTCCTACTGTATGCACCGAGCACTCTTTACTAACAGCAACTTAAGACATCCTGAGATTCTCACACACATACGAGGTACCGTATAGCCATTGAACATAAATAAAGAAAAAAATAAATTCCTTCACAGCCATCCTCGACCCCAATCTCCGTAAGCCATAACTAACTCAGCAACGCGCCTCAAACTGGAACTAACATAGCACTTAGCCGCGCAATAAACTTAATCAATAGCAAACTCCCCAACTTGGCTCGAAGCCATAGAACAAAACGCACTCAATAAATCATACGCATGTGCTCTATTGCTGTCATAGTATCATAGTGAGATTAACTCCAATCCCTTATAAGCTTGTGAACACATAGATCAGTTAGAATGTAACTCTTCTGCGATTCTCACCTTCACCTTTGCGACAGATACACCCACTCTCTAAGCGACCAATTTAGATTTTGACACATTTTCTTCACTTGTAAATGGGATATCCTAACATACACATAAGGATCACACCAC
This sequence comes from Nicotiana attenuata, assembly GCF_001879085.1. Classification (NCBI taxonomy): domain Eukaryota; kingdom Viridiplantae; phylum Streptophyta; class Magnoliopsida; order Solanales; family Solanaceae; genus Nicotiana; species Nicotiana attenuata. Next base: position 113,713 of record NW_017671890.1, read on the forward strand.
TTTAGAACACTCCACAGGAGATAACCCACTTGTTTTCGCCTCAATATAACATTTCTGCATATCTTCCACCATTATACACATTACACAGTTACTTAGTCTTCCTGAGATTGAACTCATACCGCAACATGCAACTTACTCCACTCCCAACTAGGAGTCTTGAAAATATTCTTCACACGCCCATAACTCGGGGCTACACATCCAGTCACAATGGAGATCATACACTTAATAGTTCATCTATCATCTAGCAGGCCTTCCATGTCACTTCCAAGTCATATAGATACCTCTCGCAGTGCTAACAAACTCATCACACAGCTACCCAACCGTTGTTCCTGCTAATAGGGTCAATACCGAACGTATAAGTTCAAAAACACATCTCACGTAATCAGCATCTTGGTGCTCAAGCCATAGGCGAAAATCCGGCCTCAAGTCCACCAGACTGGCCCAACATCAACTCACAGAGATCACGTCTCACGCCTCGATCAGGGAATCACAAGCCATTAAGGCACATCTGATACTGAGCGATCCCGCGCGCGTACGAACACGTGGAAGGAATTTCAAGAGTTTCTTTTCAAGCTGAATCAAGGACGCACGATAAGAATTCAAGAATGTGAAGTTTTCCTAAAGGTTCTGCAGCCTCTCGAGGATAAGTACAGACGTCTCTGTACCGATCCACAAGACTCTACTAAACCGGCTCATGACTCGCGAGACCAAGTAACCTAGGCTCTGATACCACCTTGTCACGACCCAAACCCCGGTCGTGATGGCGCCCAACACACTGCTAGGCAAGCCCGACCATTTACACAACCTTAACCAAATAACCTAGATGGATAAACAAATATTCACAAGTAAAAATAACAATTTAAGTACGGAATCTCTGAAATAAATTCTAACATCCGAAAAACCCTAAAATAAAATACTAAATAGCCCACAGATCTGGTGTCACAAGTCTGAGCCTCTAATGCATGAGTATTAACCTACTACATAATGTTTCTCTAGAAATGTGGAAAACAGATAAATAAAATAGAAGGAAGATCAGGACTGCGAACGCCAATTTGCAGCTACCTTGAATCTCCCGAATGTGATTCTAGGCAGAGAAAGATCTCACTCAGTCTCAGTGGGTACACCTGAATCTGCACACAAGGTGCAGGGAGCATTGTGAGTACTTCCAACTCAGAAAGTAATAAATATAAATAAAGTCTGAGGATAAGAAATCCTAAATAAACACAAAGCAAAGCTATAAATACAACAACGTGAACCAATAGCATAATACAGTAAACATTGAAAACAATTATAATAAAGTCACACCAGAATAAGAATAAATGACAATTAAATATGCAATGCAGCACATAAACCGGTACCTCCAGTACCCCGTTGCGCCCGTGCAGCCCGCTCTATTTATTTAACGTCGACGACGCTCACTGGGGGTGTGCAGACTCCGGGAGGGGCCCCTTACGGCCCAAGCGCGATAATAAGCCATCTCGTGGCATCAATCAGGCCCTTGGCCTCATATCAATATCATTATCATACCACTGCGGCGTGCAGTCCGATCCCATACTCAGTCCAAAATCACATAAGCCTTTCGGCACAATAATATATAAATATACAGCCCAAACTTCATTATAAATATTATTTAAGTTCCATGTTTGAGAAAAAGTGGCTGAGTTTGCAAAACAGTATCAAATACTAGGACTGAATTCAATTATATGTAAAAATGGTAAGAAACCAGTAAGAGCAATCCCTGAAGGATTCAATCAGTTGGCACGAGGCAAAATTATGAAAATTAATCCATTTTTATAAGGATATCAACTAAGCTTCAATCAATTAGGTAGTAATTTTATTAAGCGGGACGGACCAAGTCACAATCCCCGACGGTGCTCTACCCCACGCCCGTTATCCGGCGTGCAAGTCACCTCACATAGCACTACGTTGTGCAAATTCGGGGTTTCAAACCCTCAACACAACATTTACATTTATTACTAACCTCAAGCTGGCCAAAGTCCTAGCTTGCTATGCCATTGCCTTTCGAATTAACCTCCTCGTGCATCGAATCTGACCAAAACCACAACGAATACGTCACAATAGGCTAAGGCAACATAACCCAATCGAAAAGACTTGAAAAATATCGATAATCACGAAATTCGCAAAACCCAAGCCCCGGGCCCACTTCTAGAAAAATCAAAAAATTAACATCACCGGATTCCTCATCTCGCCACGAGTCTATACATACCAAAATCTCTCAAATCGGACCACAAATGGCCCCTCAAATCTCAAATTTAGAATTTCAAACTCAAGCCCTAATTTCTTACAATTTGGCTATATTCTCATGAATTCCAAGGATGATTCTACAATAAAATCATGTTTTTAACTCATAAAACATACCTTCAATCGATCCCAGTTGAAACTCTCTTCAATCCCCGTCCAAAAGCTCTCAACAATGCCCAAAAATGGTGGAAAAATGGGTTGGGTTCGCGGATGAAATGTTTTAAAACATTCTGCCCAGGTCCGCTCTTCTTCGCGTTCGCGAGACCTCTCTCGCGTTCGAGAAGGCCAAGTTCCCCAGACCCTTCGCGTTCGCGTAGCATGCCTTGCGTTCGCGTAGGCCAATTGACTCCAGGCCCAAACTCCTTCTACGCGTTCGCGATTGCACTCTCGCGTTCGCGTAGCACACTGTTCCCCTCCTTCGCGTTCGCGTCTCATCCTCCGCGTTCGCGAAGGCCAAATCTCAGCCCTCCCATTTTTCCTCTTCGCGTTCGCGAGACACCCCTCGCGTTCGCGAAGAAGGAAACCAGATACCAGCAGTTCAGCAATCCAACAAGTTCCAAAAAGGACCCGTTAGGCATCCGAAACACACCTGAGGCCCCGGGACCTCAACCAAAAACACAAGCATGATCCAATACCTTATTCAAACTTGCTCCAATCATCAAAACATCTCAAACAACACTAAAACCATCATTTCTCATCACATTCAAGCCTAAGTTCTTCCAAAACTTCCGAAATACGCATTCGATCAAAAACCCAACCAAATCACCTCCGAATGACCTGAAATTTTACACACACATCCCAAATCACCTAACGAAGCTACTGCAACTCTCGGAATTCCATTCCGACCCTCGGATCAAAATCTCACCTATCAACCGGAATTCGCCAAAATACTAACTTCGCCAATTCAAGCCTAATTCTACACCGGACCTCCAAAATCACTTCCGATCACACTCCTAAGTCACAAATCATCCCCCGAAGCTAACCGAATCATCGGAATCCACATCCGAGCCCTCTAACTCATAGGTCAACATCCGGTTGACTTTTCCAAAACAAGCCTTCCTTAAAGAGACTAAGTGTCTCATTTCCTTCCAAAAATCAACCGATTCAACTCGTTCACACAAGACACTGATAATGAAGCATAACGAAGCAGGAAATGGGGGAAACGGAGCGGTTCTCATGAGACGATGGGTCGGGTCGTCACACTATGACAATAACCAATTTTTGCAATCTCATGCCACTTCTAACTTTCGCAGCATGCACCTCCAGCCTAACCACCAGCAAAGTTTTCAACAAAACTTCCAGAAGAAATCTCCCCAAGCACAATCCAGCCTTCGACAGCAAAAGAAAATGAAGCACTGCTCTTTCACTTCTTTTGATGATCCATTGGTTGACATACTTGAAAGATTGAAAGCCAAAGGTCTTATACAGCCGAGGAAAGGATTTATCTCTAAGCATCCACCTCAAAACTTAGATCCATCCAAGAATTGTGCCTTCCATTCAAACGTTCAAGGACATGACACTAATGAATGTCCAGCACTCAGATCCAAGATACAAAGCATGATTGACCAAGGCAAGATAAAAATACAATCTGAGTTACCAAACAACAACTGTGATATTTCAAGCACATATACAATCATTGTCCAGGGAGATCCATCAAAATTGGAACCAAGAGACTTGAAGAGAAAACGCATAGCAGATCAAGAAGACTGAGAATGATGTCATATCGCAACCATTCTCGACCTGCCCGCCCTTAGTAACAACTACTTTTTTGCAATCCTTCTAGGAATTTTGTAATGAACTACGTTTTGACCTGATTACCTTTTAAGAGGGGATACGTAGGCAGCCTTATCGGTTCGGTCTCATCATAATAAAAAATTTATTTCCCCCAAAAGCAAAAAACCGAGGCAGATTTTGTAGAAGGAATCTCATTATTCGGCAAAAGTCAAATTTTCGGGCTAAATTCTGGTCATCTTCGCATCAGCAAGTTTGAAATGCCATAGAAATACAGTTGTAGATTCAATGCCAAAACTCTGATGTTCCATGCAAGGCAACCATTTTCTTTTATACTAACAGCTCTCTTTGAGTAATGCAGGGGCAACCTTTAGCTATTCTTGAATGATATTGCACACAATTTTAGAAGCTCGGCATCAAGTCAGAAGTTGCAAGAGGAAGAAAAGGATCAATCCAAGTTGCAATTTATATTTGGAAACTCAAAGTTTTCTTTGAGTGTATAAATTTACTAATAATAAACTTCAACATGCAAATTTCCAAATTATTGGCACCGCTCCTTGAATATTTTCTTCTGTAAAAGCACTGGATCAAGCTCTCCGCACCACGGATATTCGCTACTACAAAGTCACCGCACCAAGATTTTTGCATCACACCATGAATTACCACTACAAAATGGGCACCATATCAAGATCTATGCATCATATCAAGCTCTTCGCACTGCATCAATCTTTGTAATTGCAAATCAGACACCAAAAGTTAGGCTTGTCCACCTTCAAATAGGACATGTCAGGTCTATGCGCCCTCAAATAGGATATGTCGGGTCTATCCTCCCTCGAATAGGATATATCGGGTCTATCCGCCCTCAAATAGGATATATCAGGTATATTCGCCCTTAAATAAGATTTATCGGGTTCATCCGCCCTCAAATAGGATTTATCGGGTTCATCCGCCCTCGAATAGGATATATCGGGTCTATCCGCCCTCAAATAGGATTTTGGGATCATCCGCCCTCGAATAGGATAGATCGGGTCCATCCTCCCTCCAATAGGATATATCGAATTTAGCCGTCAAATAGGATATATCAGGTCTATCCACCCTCAAATAGGATATATCGGGTATATCCGCCCTCAAATAGGATATTTCGGGTTCATCCGCCCTCAAATAGGAAATATCAGGTCTATCCTCCCTCAAATAGAATATTTCGGGTTCATCCGCCCTCAAATAGGATATATCGGGTTCATCCACCTTGAATAGGATATATCGAGTCTATCTTCCCTCAAATAGGATATATCGGGTTTATCCGCCCTCAAATAGGATATTTTGGGTTACCCACCCTCAAAGGGACATTAATTTATTTCGACCCAAGTGGTCACAATTGCATAAGCATTGCTGAAACATATTATCCTTCATAAATCATTGCCAAATGCATTTATCATTATAAACTAAATTTTCATATGCCATTGCCGACCATGAAATATGTCACCATAAAATTATATTTTTATATGTTTGCACAATATGTTCATATTTCTTATGAATTGACGTGTCACGACCCAAAATCCGCTAAGGGTCGTAATGGCGCCGGACACCATTGTCAGGCAAGCCAACACCAAATAACTGGTAATTACTCGTTTTAATATTTTGAAATCGTTTCATTTATACATTAAACAATAAGTAATGGATTTCATTGAATAAATAATGATTTCTTTAACAAACTTAATATTAAATAATCTCATAATCATCCTAGAACTCGGTGTCACAAGTGCATGAGCAATTTCTAGGAAACAATATAATACGATAACCGTCAGGAATACATATTGGACAGTAGACACAAAAAAAAAAGTACTTTGAAGGAGACTCTGCTGACTACGGGTCGTCTCCAGAAGTGCAGCTCACCTAAGTCTCCGTATCAACCATGTCGTTGTGCCAAACTAGGCAACTAGACATACATGTGCCTGTGCAACAAAAATGCACAACAAGTGTAGCATGAGTACGAAAACAATGCGTACCCAGTAAGTATCCCGTCTAATCTCGAAGAAGTAGAGACGAGAGGTCGACTTCGACACTTACTAGTGGTCTAATAACAATATAGCACTAATATCGAGGATATATATATAAAAACAGTTGTAACTCAATAGCAGGAAGCAAGTAAATAATTCTTCTATTATTAGGGAATTTCCAAATTTATTTTTCATCATTTACACATTTATCTCAAGCCAGGGAGGCAATATATTCATTTATAAATTTGCAAGTCAAGCATTACAAGCATGCGCAAATCATGCCGAGGTCATACGGCCTGATCCAACATAATAATAGAATGTGCACTGCCAGAGGGTCGAATGGCGCGAACCATAGATGCATCTATTTAATCTACCGAGGCGTTCAGCCCGTTCCACAATAGATAAACACATTCAAATAGTTTAATCAAGAATTCATCAAGGAGCAATTATTCAGGAAAAGGCAAGTTTCTCTTTTAAAAGTCAAGAAACGATGTCTAGCCTTTTAGAATTTTATTTATACGTTCAATATGTTTTAAGCATTTTTAAATTGACAACAAGGTTGCAAATATTACAAGTAAAGCATGCTTTTGGGCCCTAAACTACCCGGACTTAAGCATAATAGCAGCTACGCACGAACTCTCGTCACCTCGTGCGTATGCAGCCCCCCACAAATAGGAGCACATATCCAATTAATTCACCTATGGGGACAATTCCCTCTTACAAGGTTAGAAAGGAGACTCACCTCGCTCCGAAGTTCCATAACCGGCATTCCACGCCTTTCCGATGACTCAAATCGATGACAACGCTCCCAAAACTAGCCAAATAATGGGCAAATCAATGAAAATATACCCTAATACTAATAACAATTCAATTTACATAAATTCCCAACTCCACTTGAAAAGTTGACAAAAATCGCCCTCGGGCCCACGTGCCCGGATTCCGAAATTTTTCAAAGATAAAGTTTACCCATAAACTCACGAGCTCAAATATATAATTTACTCTCAATTTCATGTCCAAAATCGTGGTCAAAATCCAAGAGTACCAATTTTCTAGGTTTTCCTCATACTCCCAAATTTCTACCAATTTTCATGCTAAAATCTATACATCATCAATGTATTTAACTTAAGATAGGTGGGGATAGCTTACCTTGTCATTGATGATGAAAACCCCCACTTGAAGATCTCCAAAAATCGTCCAAACAAGAGTAAAGTGGAAGGAAATGGGCCAAACCCCCATTTTAAAGAAACCTCACTGCCTCCAGCATTTTTGCACCTGCGGTGCAAAGGCCGCTTCTACGGCGCATGTGCCGCTTCTGCGGTCCCGGACTCAAGTCCAAATTCCGCTTCTGCGGTCTCCTCAGCACAGATGCGCACCCGCATCTACGGGTAAATTTCCGCACCTGCGGTCCAGGCTGCCTTTCATATTCTCGCACCTGTGACGCTTCACCGCATCTGCGATCACGCACCTGCGGTCAAACTTGCGCAGGTGCGATTGCACCAGAACTGGTGCACTTCAGCCATTCCATATGCTCCATTTTCGATCCGTTAACCACCCGGATTCCACCCAAGGCCCCCGGGACCCCGTGCAATCACACTATCCAGTTCCAAACCATAATGCGGACTTGCTCGAGGCCTCAAAATCACATTAAACAACGCTAAAACCATGAATCGTGCTCCAATTCAAACTTAATGAACTTTAGAACTTCGAACTTCAACATTCGATGTCGAAACCTATCAAATCACCTCCGGTTGACTTCAAATCTTGCACACAAGTCATATTCAACATTACAGACCTACTCCAACATCCAGAATCGGAATCCAACCCCGATATCAAAAGTCTACTTCCAGTCAAACTTCTCAAAAACCTTCAAATTTCTAACTTTAGCCAAATGACTCCAAATCCACTTCCGATCGCGCTCCCAATACCAGAATCACTATACCGAGCTATTCCTAGACTTGGAATCCCAAACGGATATCGTAACACTGAAATGCACTTCAACCCAAACTTATGAAATTCTTCCAAAATGCTAACTTACACAATGGCGCTGAAATGCTCTCGGGTCATCCAAAACCAGATCCGGACATACGCCCTAGTCCAAAATCATCACACGAGCCTGCTAGAACCTTCTAATCCCGATTCCGAGGTCGTTTACTCAAAAATCCAATCTTAGTCAATTGTGCCAACTTAAAACTTTCGAAATGAGAATTTTCTTTCCAAATCAACTCCTAACTTCCGGAAATTCAATCCCGACCATGCGTACAAGTCATAATACCTGAAGTGAAGTTGCTCATGGCCTCAAATCGCTGAACGACGCGCTAGAGCTCAAAACGACCGATCGGGTCGTTACATTCTCTCCCACTTAAACATACGTTCGTCCTCGAACGTGCTAAGAACTGCACTGGAGTTGTCCGAAATCACTGTTAATCACCTTGAGCACCTTCCCGTTCTACCACAGCTCAGTTGAGCATATTAACTCGATCAAATCTGAAGATATCCTCTTTTATTCAAACAAATAAGCTTAGAACCCAGTTCAAACACACGAAATTCTCTGCCAGGCCTACTTTCAACCTATGAATACCATATCAATCACTACACGATGTACCAAAACATGACTGCAGACCCTTGCTGAATTCATACCATGCACCACACCATTCACCAGGCCATAATAACACTCTCTGATCATAATAGCCGACATTTCCCAAATCTGATGCTCACGATGCATCCCATGATATATATAAGTCTTGTCCCAACTTTTGCAATACTGCCACGACGGAAGAGATGTGTAGAAATTCATAACTTACTGCCGAGTCGACAAACCGCTGAGTCTATACTACTGACAAGAATCATTACCTCATTCTGAACCAAATAAGACTTGCTCTTTAATATACTTCTTATAATCCGATCGCACTGATCCTAGATCCAACAATCTCGTCTTACCCAGTACGAGCTGCTCAGGCAATAAGCCACCCCAGACATGACCAAGAGTCTCATAAGATTCCACAACGTGCCAATAAACTACAAACTCGAACGTGATACATAAGGAAATGAACTCTGGAAGGGACTACTCAACCTTCGCAACAAATTAGACAACCGAAAAGGTGTCATAAACCTTCCTCAGAAAATGGGAAACAAACACACAAAATAGCATATAGAGGACTGCACTCAACATCACATTATTGCGGCGTGCAACCCGATTCGAACAACATACCCGTGGCGGCGTGCCACCCGATCCAAACATAAAATTCACATAAGGTGATACTTACCGAGCTAAGTTTCTCATTACTACAAAATACCGAATATCAGTTACAAGCATGCTAAGTGCATAATACCATCCCTGGAGAGACATATAGCGCCATAAGCTACAAAACTCAAGCACAACTAAGGTGCGATAAATGATCTGAATCTCAAGAGCCATCATGCTTACAAAACACCATCGCTACGCGGAACCTCAACACATAAGAAAATTATCAAGCTTTTTCACAACTCACACGGCACAATGTAGTATTACCTGAAATAGCTGACACTGAAACAACATCCAACGTTCAAATACTCCACCATAAGGAGTGCTATGCTGAAACAAACGCATCCGGCCTGAAATAGATCCCATTGATATTTAAGTCCACCCACAGACCTCAAGCCGATTCTGATCGCCCGCATTAGGCTAATATCCTTCATGGGTCCATAATAACTCCTTTTCTCATAGTACATAAAAACAACCATCATAACCGGAGCAAACCTCTACAGTCCACCTCCCAATAACCGAGTGCCCTCCAGGCATAAATTCTCAAATTAGTGGTACTACCACAATCTTCACACTTGGTTAAAATCTTCAATCAATCAAGTGACTAAATGTCACACTTATACAATCTTCCCATGAGATACGCTCCCACGACCTTCCGCACTAGATAGCGAGTCTGCACATCTATACCACCGGTCACACTAGTGTTGTAAAGCAAATCAAGAATCCATTACCAGGATACAAAGCCTCTTTCGCAAAACACCAATCTCAGGTGACGCCGAAGACAATACCAGCTTACTCTAAACATTCAAATCCCTTTCCTGCTCATCCGATCTCGTGACATGCTTGTCAATACCGAACCGCAACCTTGATCCTCATTTTCAAATTTCATGTCGCCCACTGCACCTAACATTCCAATATGCGATAGCACAAGAATTTCATCATAACTCCTGAACCACTAATAGGGTAAACACTTTGTCATATAGTAACCTTTTACTTATCCCATTTCAAGAGAACCATAGTAACGCGTGAGTGAATTCTCATAATCGCAGACTATGCAATCCTCAAGCAGAGGTCTAACCACCATAACCCTCCCGGGATCCGCCTACACATCACAAGCCACAACACCTGAATAGTTCCAAATAAAATCAATTACCGTCACGAATCACATCCATAACTTAATCACGCCGAAGGAACTGATCACTACCACCAATATGCCAATTCAACTATGGCTAACCAATCTAACTTCTTCCAATTCATCCTTGATTGCCTTAGAGATAATAATAACTCACTCAACACATAACGCACTCAATCCGCACTCATTCCGAGAGGCCTTGTATCATGAGACCATGCGATCTCAAATCCCACGAACCATCTCATACCTTCCTTGTGCGCATATTTGCATCCTCAACTGATACACCCATTCTGATAATCCCTCTACGAAACCAAAGTTTGTCTCTCTCATTAACCCGAATGCCACACTGCAAACTGAAAATATCATAGAACATTCCGAGCCTCTTATCATAATCCGCTACAAAAACTCGATTCTTAACCATACCACGGGCTTGAAATCCTTAGGCGCCTCATATTAACCTTTGAATTCACTAGGTCCGTTGTTGAGAGTCACCCATTCTTGCTAGGTCCCGCATATAATCAACTCCAAGGCTCCGCTGGCACATGAACACCCATCTCAGTGAGCACCCGACTGAATCACTTCCCTTGTAACCCACCTCCGTACGAAGCATAAATCCTGAATCTTCCAAAAACTGAACATGAGCCAATAAGGCCAACTATAGCACACCTTTATCAATTACTTTGCTCAAATTACCACTTATGTTCTTTTCCCTTAGACGAAGTAACTTACCAATACGCCGATAACCCGAAACCTCACAAAAAGATAACTATGCAACCCAATCGTAGGCGGTGGGACTCTCCCACTTAGCTTGAAGCCACAATTACACAACTCCGGAACTGTGATGACCGAAAAGGTCATCACTTATTTTTAAATTAAATTTTGCATTTCGAGGCCTTAAAAACCTCTTTCAGTATCACCTCAATTTGCGTGCGCAGTCCGGGCGATTAGCCGGAAAGTCTATATGTGAAAATCTGTGAAAAATAATAAAATTTGGCTTTAAAATGAATTAAGTTGACTCCGGTCAACATTTTGGGTAAACGGACCCGGACCCATAATTTGACGGTCCCGGAGGGTCCGTAGGGAAATATGGGACTTGGGCGTATGCCCAGAATCGAATTTCGAGGTCCCAAGCCAGAGAAATGAATTTTTAAAGAAAATTATTTTCTGAAAAATATAAAGATTTTTGAAAGTGAAATGTTATGTGAAACCTATGGTATCGGGCCCGTATTATGGTTCCGGAGCCCGATACAGGTTCAATATGATTTATATGTGTTGTCAGTAAAGTTAGGTAAGAACCGGAATCCATTTGACGTGATTCAGACCTTAAATGCAAAATATGATGTTTAAGAAGTTTTGAGAAATTTCATTGATCTTGAGGTTTAATTCGATATTCATGACGTTATTTTGGTGATTTGATTACACGAATAAGTCCGTAGGATGTTTTTGAGGTTGTGTGTATGTTTGTTTTGGAGCCCCGAGGGCTCGGGTGAGTTTTGGATAGGCCACGGAGTGTATTTTGGACTTAGAAAATTGCAGATTTTTCAGCTGTGCATAGCAGGCCTGCAGGCTTCGCATTTGCGAAGTCTGGCTCGCAAATGCGATATCGCAAATGCGAGCGGCTTATCGCAATTGCGAAGGAAGCCCAGTCCAGCTCCATCTCGCAAATGCGAGGAAACCCATCGCAAATGCGATGCCCCTTTTCCCAGCCTGTAGTCACAAATGCGACGCCCCTCTCGCAATTCCCAACTCGCAAATGCGAGAGACCTTTCGCAATTCCCAAGCTAGCAAAGGTCGGGGTTCGCAATTGTGAACCGCTGTTCGCAATTCCCACATCTGAGACCTGCAACTTTTATACTTAGACGAATTTTAACCCATTTTCACATCTTTTCAAAACACAAACTCCCTAGGGCGATTTTTCAATAACAACTCTTCTTCCAAATCGATTGTAAGTCACTTTTAACTCGTTTCCTTCAATCATTAACATCTTTTAACATGATTTCAACTTAAAATCAATGATTTTCATGGGGAAATTGGGTGTTTTGGGTGGAACCTAGGTTTTTCAAAAAAATGGGGATTTGGACCTCGATTTGAGGTCCGATTTCAAAACAAATTATATATTTGAGTTCGTGGGGGAATGGGTGATCAGGTTTTGGTTCGAACCTCGGGTTTTGACCATGTGGGCCCGGGGGCAATTTTTGACTTTTTGGGTAAAACTTTGGAAAACTCATTTTCATGCATTAGAATTGATTCATTTAGCGTTTATTGATGTAATTAAGTAACTTGTGGCTAGATACGAGCGAATTGGTGGTGGAATCAAGGGGTAAAGTGATAATTGAGACGTGAATTGTGTTCGTGGCATCGAGGTAAGTGTTTGGTCTAACCTTAGCTTGAGGGATTAGAAGTCGAGTCCTATTTACTATGTGGTAATTGTTGAGTACGACGTATAGGCATGGTGACAAGTATCTATACGTTGGTGTCTAGCATGCCCGTGAGTCTCTTAATGTGATTTTTATGACTTTGTCGTATTATTCATATCTTGGTGATGATTTTTATTTGTTGGGCAAGGTTCGTGGAAGTAATTATGATGTTTGATTATTGAGGAGCGTTGGCTCAGGTTGTATAACGAATTGTGAAAGTATGAGCGGTAATTGAAATCTTTTGGAGCATTGGCTCGCGTTGTGAAGTGAATTGTGAAACACAGGTGGAACAAGAGAAAATTATCATTATACTGACTCCCTTGCCGGGATATTGTTGTTGTTGTTTTGAGGTTGTCCCTTGCCGGGACTTGTTGTTGAATTATTGTTCCCTTGCCGGAATTCTTATTGCAAATTTCATTCATTTCCTTGCCTTATTGTTTGTGATTGTTGTTTGGGTGAGGAAGAGAGTTAAAACACGAAGGGTGATGCCGTGCATTGTTTTGGTAGGGAAGTGTTAAAGCACGAAGGGTGATGCCGTTCCGCACGATGTACAATTCTGTGCCTTTATATGAGTGATTATGTGAGGTAAAAGCACAAAGGGTAATGTCGTGCCAATTATACTGGTTTTCATGGTGAGGACGAGAGTAAAAGAACGAAGGGTGATGCCGTGCACTTGTCCTTGATTTTCCTGAATTTACTGGTAATTGAGTTATGGTGTTCTTTACGCTTACTTACTGATTTCCTGTTGTTACTTGATTTATTTGTGATGTTATTTGTGTTGCCGGGATTTTATTGTGATATTATTGTAATTTCATTTATTCCCTCGCCCTTATTGTTTGTGATTGGTTCTTGGGTGAGGAAGAGTGTAAAGCACGAAGGGTGATGCCGTGCATTATTTCGGTAAGGAAGTGTTAAAGCACGAAGGGTGATGTCGTGCTGCACGATGTACCATTCTGTGCCTTTATATGAGTGATTATGTGAGATAAAAGCACGAAGGGTGATGCCGTGCCAATTATACTGATTTTTATGGTGAGGACGAGAGTAAAAGCACGAAGGGTGATGCCGTGCATTTGTCCTTGATTTTCCTGATTTTACTGGTAATTGAGTTATGGTGTTCTTTACGGTTACTTACTGATTTCATGTTGTTACTTGATTTTGTTATGATGTTATTGATTCCCTTGCCCAAATTGCTTTGTGGTTGTTGCTTGGGTGAGGAAGAGTGTAAAGCACGAAGGGTGATGTCGTGCATTGTTTTGGTGAGAGAGTGTTAAAGCACGAAGGGTGATGCCGTGCGCTTGTCTTCGATTTCCTGATTTATATTGATAACTGAATTATGGTTTCTCTACATTTGATTGTTGGTTTTTCTGTTGATACTTGTTGTACCCCGTAGCATGACCCCCCTTCCTATATTCAATTGAACTGTGGTGATCCTTATATTTAGTTGTTGTTCTTCTGTTATTATTCGATGTTCCCGCAGCATGCTTCCCCCTCCCATCCTTAGCTGTACATTTCTGCTTGTATTGTTCCGCTGTATATGATTTAACTGCACAGGTTTATTCTTGGTAGTCTGGTCCTAGCCTTGTCACTACTTTGCCGAGGTTAGGCTAGGCACTTACCAGCACATGGGGTCGGTTGTGCTGATACTACGCTCTGCACTCTTTTGTGCAGATCCCAGTGTTGTAGATTTTGGACCGCAGTGAGGTTGCTGCTTCTGGTCCATCAGGTGACCCGAGGTAGTCCTGCAGGCGTCCGCAGGCCTTGGCGTCTCCTTTTATCTATTATTCCTGTTTCCTTCTTGTATTTCCAGAGACTGTTGTATTATTTCTTTCAGACCTATATTTGTAGTAATCTTAGACAGTCTATGATGTTGTGACACCAATCTTGGGTAGTGTTGTTATGGAATGGTATTAGCAGTATTATTAAACTTGAAATTAAGTCTTCCGATTGTTAAATTTTGTTGATTATTAACTGTTGGATTATAACTGTTAACGGATCTAAAAATGGAAACAAGGCAAATAATTTAGTTGATTGGCTTGCCTAGCTTTCACTAGTAGGCGCCATCACGACTCCCGAGGGTGGGAAATTTGGGTCGTGACAGGAACCCATCAAGATTTTTTCTTCATCATTGACATGATCTTGCACCATCAACTCGCCAAATTCCTTTAAATCCTTCTGTATTACTAACCACATTCATATCCGACCTCTTACTGTATTGCCGATAGAATTCTTCGCCTGAGCTTCGTCGATACCACGCGACCGCTAACCTGCTCACAGGAGATAACTCACCTGTGGAAATTACACGCCGACATCTTCCAACGTCGTTGCACGGGGTACAATCACTATGGATCAATAACCCATCCTGAGTCCGTGCTTATTCACCAACTGTACTAGTTCGTTCACTTCTTATGGACATCAACTAACTGTGCGACCATATCTTCCAATTCAAAGTCATGTTGTATCCTTTTTCATGTTAAGAAATTCCTTTCTGTCGTATCAATCTCCCGCCGTATAATGCCCGATATTTCATGTCAAGTCCCTAAACCCAATCGTTGTCCACCCTGAATCCTAAATCACTCTAGACTTTTTCTCCGGGTGTGTAGTCATGCTACTGTAGAACCCATACGCTACTCTGCCACTCTCCCACTTTGGTCAAACTCACTCCTATAAGAAACTACTCGACTTCCACTTCTTTCTCCTGGCCTTCTAAAAATTTAACCACCGCATGACACTGCCCACATGTTCTTCCTCATCATTTGCTGCTCAGCTGATGCCTTAGATCAAAACTATCTCAGTAGCACTTGAACCAATAGACCGCTACTAATTTCAAACCTTTCTGAAGATCATCTTTTCTCGAGCCGTCGACATTAGAAACATCGATTCAATCCTGAACCACCGCACCCTGTGATATCTGACAGCCGCTTCTTCAATACTTTCTCAAAATATCCTACCCCAAAGGTGAATTTTAGAAGATCATAACACCGGCGAACTTAACACATCAATTGAGGATGACGACACCACGTCCCAGATAAAATTCCACCACACTTGAAAACACCGAGTCTCGTTACTCTAGCAACCCAAACCTGATCATTTATAGTCTGATTGACTTTCCTTCGCCAGAAATACAATACCGAATCTCTGAACTGCACTGAGAAAACCTCCTTCCAAGTCATACACTGCTTCCACGCAGGGACAAGCATCCCACCATCACATCAATACCATGCGATATCAAAGCTCTCAGAAGTACAGCTACGGAGCTGAAATGACAGAATATCCTTCTGCAAGGCGACAACAATAGCCCAACCAACCACGCAGGGAGAAACATCCCGCTCCACATCTGTAGTATCATTACCATTACTCACTTCCCGATTTATAGCCAGCGCTTCACGTCGCATAAGACTGAATGGAAAGGAAATGAAGGCATAAGTCTCAAGGGATCAAATCGCACGATGAGGAAATCAAGAAGGGAAGTGTTCCTAACAACCCTGTAGCCTCTCAAAGATAAGTACAGCGTCTCCGTACCGATCCGCAAGACTATACTAGACTCGCTCATGACTCGTGAGACCTAAGGGAACCTAGTTCTCAAATACCATGTTGTCACGACCCAAAATCCACTAACGGTCGTGATGGCACCGGACACCACTGTCAGGCAATCCAACACCAAATAACTGGTAATTTCTGGTTTTAATATTTTGAAATCATTTCATTTATACATTAAACAATAAGTAATGGATTTCACTGAATAAATAATGATGTCTTTAACAAACTTAATATTAAATAATCCCATAATCATCCCAGAACCCGGTGTCACAAGTGCATGAGCAATTTCTAGGAAAAAATATAATATAATAATCGTCCGAAATACAGATTGGACGGTAGAGAAAATACAATACAGTACTCTGAAGGAGACTCTGCTGACTGCGGGTCGTCTCGAGAAGTGCAACTCACCTAAGTCTCCGTATCAACCATGACGTTATGCCAAACTAAGCCACTAGACATACATGTGCCTATGCAACAAAAATGCACAGCAAGTGTAGCATGCGTACAAAAACAACGCGTACCCAGTAAGTATCCCATCTAATCTCGAAGAAGTAGAGACGAGAGGTCCACTTCGACACTTACTAGTGGTCCAATAATAATATACCAATAATATAGTAAATCGAGGATATATATAAAAACAGTTGTAACTCAAAAGCATGAAGCAAGTAAGCAATTTTTTTATTAATACGGAATTTCCAAATTCAGCAAGCCTGCACCTCGACAAACCTTGAAGTGGGGCTGAAATTTTAACAGATCATGATAAATCCTAAATTCATGACAACTCTTGAAATATTAGGAGTCTATTAGGGTTACTTGGTGGCTACTCCACCCAAACCCTAATTCATGCCTATAAATAAGGCTACATAAGTCCTTCAAAGCTCAGCAATTCCATAAATTTTCGGAGTATGCACAAAGAGCTCAAATATGAGATCTCAGAAATTCCATGAAACTCTTGGAATATTCTTTAAGAGATCAAAGACATGTCAAATATGTCTTGCTTAAACTCTCGAATCACGTAGAATAAATCGGAGGAAGAATCAAGGGATAAACAGAGTTGTAACCCGCAATGTTAGAAAGGAGACTTATCTCGCTCCGAAGTTCTATAACCGACATTCCACGCCTTTCTGATGACTCAAATCGGTGCCAACGCTCCCAAAACTAGCCAAATAATGGGAAAACCAATGAAATTATACCCTAATACTTATAACAATTCAATTTACATAAATTCCCAACTCCACTTGAAAAGTTGACAAAAATTGCCCTTGGGCCCACGTGCCCGGATTCCGAAATTTTTCAAAGATAAAGTTTACCCATAACCTCACGAACTCAAATATATAATTTACTCTCAATTTTATGTCCAAAATAGTGGTCAAAATCCAAGAATACCAATTTTCTAGGTTTTCCTCAAATTCCCATATTTCTACCAATTTTCATGCTAAAATCTATACTTAATCAATGTATTTAACTCAAGATAGGTGGGGATTGCTTACCTTGTCATTGATGATGAAAACCCCCACTTGAAGCTCTCCAAAAATCGTCCAAACAAGAGTAAAATGGAAGAATATGGTCCAAACCCCCGTTTTAAAGAAACCTCACTGCCTCCAGCATTTTCGCACCTGCGGTGCATAGGCCGCTTTTGCGGCGCATGTGCCGCTTCTATGGTCCCGGGCTCAAGTCCAAATTCTGCTTTTGCGATCTCCTCAGTACAGATGCGCACCCGCATCTGCGGGTAAATTTCCGCACCTGCTGTCCAGGCTGCCTTTCACATTCTCTCACCTACGACACTTCACCACATCTGCGATCACGCACCTGCGGTCAAACTTGCGCGGTGCGATTATACTAGAACTGGTGCACTTCAGCCATTCCGCCCGAGGCCCCCCGGGACCCATCCAATCACACTATCCAGTTCCAAACCATAATGCGAACCTGCTCGAGCCTCAAATCACATTAAACAACGCTAAACCATGAATCGTGCTCCAATTCAAACTTAATGAACTTTAAGACTTTGAACTTCAACATTCGATGCCGAAACTTATTAAATCACCTCCGATTAACTTCAAATCTTGCACACAAGTCATATTCGACATTACGGACCTACTCCAACTTCCGAAATCGGAATCCGACCCCGACATCAAAAGTCTACTTCCGGTCAAACTTCTCAAAACCTTCAAATTTCTAACTTTAGCGAAATAACTCCAAAATGACCTACGGACCTCCAAATCCACTTTCGATCGCGCTCTCAATACTAGAATCACCATACGGAGCTATTCCCATACTCGGAATCCCAAACGGACATCGATAACACTGAAATGCACTTCAACCCAAACTTATGAAATTCTTCCAAAATGCTAACTTACACAATAGGCGCCAAAACGCTCTCGGGTCATCCAAAACCCGACCCGGACATACGCCCTAGTCCAAAATCAACACACGAACCTGTTGGAACCTTCAAATCCCGATTGCGAGGCCGTTTACTCAAAAATCCAATCTTAGTCAATTATGCCAACTTAAAGCTTTCGGAATGAGAATTTCCTTTCCAAAATCAACTCCGAACTTCCCGAAATTCAATCCCGACCATGCGTACAAGTCATAATACCTGAAGTGAAGCTGCTCATGGCCTCAACCCGCTAGAGCTCAAAACGAACGGTCGGGTTGTTACATGACGCCTAAATATTATTTTCATAAGATTACTTTTATGGCATATTGCATCTTATTTCCTAACACTTTTTTTTAGCATTGTTAAGCTTTTTAGGAAATATAGTGCAACGTGGGACTATATCTCAGTAGTGAACTGGGCAGTTTGTTGGAAAGGAATACCAATCTCTCCAACAAGGGTCAAAGATCTACTTCGGACTCCGCTCGGCCAAACTCTCAAATCAAATTCTTATTTCAAACGTCTTTTTTTCAACCATGATACCCACTATCTGTAATTCGATACTGGAGCAGTATTTTAGGATCCGCAACAATCGTTAAGTCCTACTCCAGCGTACCATAAGTCTCGAACTACATATGGTCCGATCTCGTGAAACCCGAGATATGTAGGAAACTCGAAATCGGAGTTCGGCCGCAATCATTTTTTTATGTCCCCTTTGTCCCATTCCAACCTTAATGGCCGGGACAAAATTGGCTACTAAGTCAATATTCTTTGCCCGAAAACTCTTTCATCGTCTTCGGTCAAAGAGGGGCAACTGTTGACATCCAATTTTGTCCCTCCTTCTTCCAAATTATTTTCTCGAGTTTCTAATTTTACTAATAATGTAAGAATAATTATTTTACCATTTTTATCCCAAAATAGACCTAATTAGTATCATTATTTTTATCATTGTTATTATCTCTATTATTATTATTACTCTTATTATTATTATTATTATGGTTATTGCATTTATTTTTATATCATTTTAACGTCTTTTGCAAAAAGTATATCACTTTCCTTGATTTAATCAAATAGTAATACTTTACAATATTTACTCATTCTGAGTCCCTACTTATTCACTATGGATCAATAACCTATCCTGAGTCCGTGCTTATTCACCAACTGTACTAGTTCGTTCACTTCTTATGGACATCAACTAACTGTGCGAAAATATCTTCCAATTCAAAGTCATGTTGTATCCTTTTTCATGTTAAGAAATTCCTTTCTGTAGTATCAATCTCCCGCCGTATAATGCCCGATATTTCAAGTCAAGTCCGTAAACCCAATCATTGTCCACCCTAAATCCTAAATCACTCTAGACTTTTTCTTCGGGTGTGTAGTCATCCTGCTGTAGAACCCATACGCTACTCTGTCACTCTCCCACTTTGGTCAAACTCACTCCTATAAGAAACTACTCGACTTCCGCTTCTTTCTCCTGGCCTTCTAAAAATTTAACCACCGCATGACACTGCCCACATGTTCTTCCTCATCCTTTGCTGCTCAGTTGATGCCTTAGATCAAAATCTATCTCAGTAGCACTTGAACCAATAGACCGCTACTAATTTCAATCCTTTCCGAAGATCATCTTTTCTTGAGGCGTCGACATTAGAAACATCGATTCAATCCTGAACCACCGCACCCTTTATATCTGACAGCCGCTTCTTCAATACTTTCTCACAATATCCTACCCCAAAGGCGAATTGTAGAAGATCATAACACCGGCGAACTTAACACATCAATTGAGGATGACGACACCACGTCCCAGATAAAAATTCCACCACACCTGAAAACACCGAGTCTCTGTTACTCTAGCAACCCAAACCTGATCATTTATAGTCTGATTGACTTTCCTTCGCTAGAAATACAATATCGAATCTCTGAACTGCACTGAGAAAACCTCCTTCCAAGTCATACACTGCTTCCACGCAGGGACAAGCATCCCACCATCACATCAATACCACGCGATAACCATTCATGAGAATCATAGTAACCTGTGTATAGCCTCAAAGCTCTCAGAAGTACAGCTACGGAGCTGAAATGACAGAATATCCTTCTGCAAGGCGACAAAAATAGCCCAACCAACCACGCAGGGAGAAACATCCTGCTCCACATCTATAGTATCATTACCATTACTCACTTCCCGATTTATAGCCAGCGCTTCGCGTCGCATAAGACTGAATGGAAAGGAAATGAAGGCATAAGTCTCAAGGGATCAAATCGCACGATGAGGAAATCAAGAAGGGAAGTGTTCCTAACAACCCTGTAGCCTCTCCAAGATAAGTACAGACGTCTCCGTACCGATGCGCAAGACTATACTAGACTCGCTCATGACTCGTGAGACCTAAGGGAACCTAGTTCTCAAATACCATGTTGTCACGACCCAAAATCCACTAACGGTCGTGATGGCACCGGACACCACTGTCAGGCAATCCAACACCAAATAACTGGTAATTTCTGGTTTTAATATTTTGAAATCATTTCATTTATACATTAAACAATAAGTAATGGATTTCACTGAATAAATAATGATGTCTTTAACAAACTTAATATTAAATAATCCCATAATCATCCCAGAACCCGGTGTCACAAGTGCATGAGCAATTTCTAGGAAAAATATAATATAATAATCGTCTGAAATACAGATTGGACGGTAGAGAAAATACAATACAGTACTCTGAAGGAGACTCTGCTGACTGCGGGTCGTCTCGAGAAGTGCAACTCACCTAAGTCTCCGTATCAACCATGACGTTATGCCAAACTAGGCCACTAGACATACATGTGCCTGTGCAACAAAAATGCACAGCAAGTGTAGTATGCGTACGAAAACAACGCGTACCCAGTAAGTATCCCATCTAATCTCGAAGAAGTAGAGACGAGAGGTCCACTTCGACACTTACTAGTGGTCCAATAATAATATACCAATAATATAGTAAATCGAGGATATATATAAAAACAGTTGTAACTCAATAGCAGGAAGCAAGTAAGCAATTTTTTTATTAATACGGAATTTCCAAATTCATTTTTCATCATTTACACATTTATCTCAAGCCAGGAAGGCAATATCTTCATTTATAAATTTGCAAGTCAAGCAATATAAGCATGCGCAAATCATGTCGAGGTCGTACGGCCCGATCGAACATAATAATAAAATGTGCACTGCCAGAGGGTCGAATGGCGCGAACCATAGATGCATCTATTTAATCTACCGAGGCGTTCAGCCCGTTCCACAATATATAAACACATTCAAACAGTCTAATCAAGAATTCATCAAGGAGCAATTATTCTTGAAAAGGCAAGTTTCTCTTTTAAAAGACAAGAAATGATGTCTAGCCTTTTAGAATTTTATTTATACGTTCGATATGTTTTAAGCATTTTTAAATTGATAACAAGGTTGCAAATATTACAAGCATGCTTTTGGGCCCTAGACTACCCAGATTTAAGCATAATAGTAGCTACACACGGACTCTCGTCACCTCGTGCGTACGTAGCCCCCCACAAATAGGAGCACATATCCAATTAATTCACCTATGGGGACAATTCCCTCTTATAAGGTTAGAAAGGAGACTTATCTCGCTCCGAAGTTCTATAACCGACATTCCACGCCTTTCCGATGACTCAAATCGGTGCCAACGCTCCCAAAACTAGCCAAATAATGGGAAAACCAATGAAAATATACCCTAATACTTATAACAATTCGATTTACATAAATTCCCAACTCCACTTGAAAAGTTGACAAAAATTGCCCTTGGGCCCTCGTGCCCGGATTCCGAAATTTTTCAAAGATAAAGTTTACCCATAACCTCACGAACTCAAATATATAATTTACTCTCAATTTCATGTCCAAAATAGTGGTCAAAATCCATGAATACCAATTTTCTAGGTTTTCCTCAAACTCCCATATTTCTACCAATTTTAATGCTAAAATCTATACTTAATCAATGTATTTAACTCAAGATAGGTGGGGATAGCTTACCTTGTCATTGATGATGAAAACCCCCACTTGAAGCTCTCCAAAAATCGTCCAAACAAGAGTAAAATGGAAGAATATGGTCCAAACCCCCGTTTTAAAGAAACCTCACTGCCTCCAGCATTTTCGCACCTGCGGTGCATAGGCCGCTTCTGCGGCGCATGTGCCGCTTCTACGGTCCCGGGCTCAAGTCCAAATTCCGCTTTTTCGATCTCCTCAGCATAGATGTGCACCCGCATCTGCGGGTAAATTTCCGCACCTGCGGTCCAGGCTGCCTTTCACATTCTCTCACCTACGACACTTCACCACATCTGCGATCACGCACCTGCGGTCAAACTTGCGCGGTGCGATTATACTAGAACTGGTACACTTCAGCCATTCCGCCCGAGGCCCCCCGGGATCCCATCCAATCACACTATCCAGTTCCAAACTATAATGCGAACCTGCTCGAGGCCTCAAATCACATTAAACAACGCTAAAACCATGAATCGTGCTCCAATTAAAACTTAATGAACTTTAAAACTTTGAACTTCAACATTCGATGCCGAAACTTATTAAATCACCTCCGATTAACTTCAAATCTTGCACACAAGTCATATTCGACATTACGGACCTACTCCAACTTCCGAAATCGGAATCCGACCCCAACATCAAAAGTCTACTTCCGGTCAAACTTCTCAAAACCTTCAAATTTCTAACTATAGCCAAATAACTCCAAAATGACCTACGGACCTCCAAATCCACTTCTGATCGCGCTCCCAATACTAGAATCACCATACGGAGCTATTCCCATACTCGGAATCCCAAACGGACATCGATAACACTGAAATGCACTTCAACCCAAACTTATGAAATTTTTCCAAAATGCTAACTTACACAATAGGCGCCAAAACACTCTCGGGTCATCCAAAACCCGATCCGGACATACGCCCTAGTCCAAAATCAACACACGAACATGTTGGAACCTTCAAATCCCGATTGCGAGGCCGTTTACTCAAAAATCCAATCTTAGTCAATTATGCCAACTTAAAGCTTTCGGAATGAGAATTTCCTTTCCAAAATCAACTTCGAACTTCCCGAAATTCAATCCCGACCATGCGTACAAGTCATAATACCTGAAGTGAAGTTGCTCGTGGCCTCAACCGCTAGAGCTCAAAACGAACGGTCGGGTTGTTACATGACGCCTAAATAGTATTTTCATAAGATTACTTTTATGGCATATTGCATCTTATTACCTTACGATTTTTTTCAGCATTGTTAAGCTTTTTAGGAAATATAGTGCAACGTGGAACTATATCTCAGCAGTGAACAGGGCAGTTTGTTGGAAAGGAATACCAATCTCTCCAACAAGGGTCAAAGATCTACTTCGGACTCCACTCGGCCAAACTCTCAAATCAAATTCTTATTTCAAACGTCTTTTTTTCAACCATGATACCCACTATCTGTAATTCGATACTAGAGCAGTATTTTAGGATCCGCAACAATCGTTAAGTCCTACTCCAGCGTACCATAAGTCTCTAACTACATATGGCCCGATCTCGTGAAACCTGAGATATGTAGGAAACTCGAAACCGGAGTTCGGCCGCAATCATTTTCTTATGTCCGCTTTGTCCCATTCCAACCTTAATGGCCGGGACAAAATTGGCTACTAAGTCAATATTCTTTGCCCGAAAACTCTTTCATCCTCTTCGGTCAAAGAGGGGCAACTGTTGACATCCAATTTTGTCCCTCCTTCTTCCAAATTATTTTCTTGAGTTTCTAATTTTACTAATAATGTAAGAATAATTATTTTACCATTGTTATCCCAAAATAGACCTAATTAGTATCATTATTTTTATCATTGTTATTATCTCTATTATTATTATTATTATTATTATTATTATTATGGTTACTGCATTTATTTTAATATCATTTTAACGTCTTTTGCAAAAAGTATATCACTTTCCTTGATTTAATCAAATAGTAATACTTTACAATATTTACTCATTCACAATTAATGTAGGTTATTTGGCAAATTTTAGCTGTCATAATTGTTTTAAGGCACAATAAGTAGTTTGATTAGTATTAACGTATTAATATTATGTAGTATTTTATAATATAGCTAATAAAATTATTTTAAATCTAAATAGAAGCCTAAAGAAATATACATGGAAGAAGGAAAACAGCACTCTAGGCCCAAAATTTCAACCAAATTAGCCCACCAATTAAGCCTCCAAACCAGCCCAAATTGCCTAAATATGCTAACACAATTAACCCGATGTCACGACCCCAAAACTGATCCGGTCGTGATGGCGCCTATCGTGAAACTAGGCCAGCCGACACATTTCCAAAATAGTTCAACATTTCATTTAAAGCTTAAATAATATCATTTTCAACTGAGATTCCATAAAAGATGTAAAGTCAACACCAAAATAAAATCGGAAAATAAGACGCCCGACCTCGGGTGTCACTAAGTCATAAGCAATACTACATCTGTTCCGAAACATAACTAGACCAAAATAGTCTGAAAAAAAAATATCCAAAATATACTAGAGGGTAGATAAAGAAGGAGAAAGGCGGGACTGCGAACGTCAGACAGCTACCACGCTATCTCCGGTGAAATCCGTGTCTGGAACAATCAACAACCGCTACCGTGGTCTGAGACACCTGGATCTGCACACAAGGTGCAGGGGGTAACGTGAGTACACCAACTCAGGAAGTAACAAGTCCAAACTATAGGCTGACAGGTAGTGACGAACTAAACCTCAACAGGTAACACAATGAAACTGTACAGTAAAGTAGGCATGCTTGCAGTTCAAGTACTCAGCTCAACAGTAAGTAAATATAAATCTGAACAGTGTGAAGTATAAAGCTCAGCAAATCTCTATGTACCAATGCACAGAAAGCATGAAAATGTACCATGTACCTCCACTCTCAAGTGCTCAACCACTCGGTACTGTATATGGCCATCCGGCCCAGGGAAGATCCATCCCGGAATATATACACATCACCGACAATACTCACCCAGTACCGAGGAAGGCCATTCCAGCCCTATGGAGAAGATCCATCTCCAGGTATAAGTACTTCGGACAAGATCCATGTCCAGGGAAGATCCATCCCTCAATAACATCAACTGCGCTCACTGGGGTATGTAGACTCCGGAGGGGCTCCTTTCAGCCCAAGCGCTATAACAAGCCAACGAAAGCATAATCAATATTCCGCTAGGACGTGTAGCCTGATCCGATGCTATCACTCATAATCAGGCTCTTGGCCTCACTCTGTCATCACTCTCTAGTCTCACACACACGGGCTTACAATGCCATAATACTAGCCCGAAACAATGATATGATGTGCCAAATGATAACAACCGAGATTGAGACATAATAGGATATGCATGAACAAGATTGAGTACAGAGTATCATTGAATCTAATGATATGACAGCAAGAAACGACCATTCGGGTCTCAACAGTATCGGCGTGAAGCCCTAACATGGTGATTAGCATGATTTGCAGCTCATTAACTTAATCACATAATCACAACACAGATATAAACAAGAAAGAGCCAGTAAGCGGCGCCATGGAATGATCCAGGCCGCAATTCTCACGGTGCATGCCCACACGCCCATCACTTGGCATTTGCGTCACCTCAATATTAATCATAGAACACCTAGTTCGGGATTTCGAACCCTCAGAACCAAGTTTGGAAGCGTTACTTACCTTAAACCAAGCCAAAACTCTAACCCGCGATGCCCTTGCCTCTCGATTCGGCCTCCAAATGCTCCGAATCTAACCAAAATCAGTATATTATCATCAATATACGCTAAAGGAATGAAACCCATACGAAAATTATCAAATTAGACCAAAAATCCCGAATTTGGCTCAAACCCGGCACCCGGGCCCATGTCTCGGAATTCGATAAAAATCACAAAACTAGAAAGCCCATTCACTCACGAGTCTACCCATATCAAATTCACCAAAATCCGACATCAAATGGTCGTCCAAATCCCTACCAATTCTCCTCCACTTTTCCCCCAATTTTCACCCCAAATTCCCAATTTAGATGTTAAAAATCAAGACACAATCATAGAATTTAACCAAAAATAGGTGAAAATACCCTCTAAAATCGCCTTCTCCCGAGCTCTCTATTGAATTTTGAAGTTATGAACTCAAACCCTCGTTTTGAACTTAAACATTCTGCCCAGATGTCTTCCTCTTCGTGAACACGGTAATGCCCTCCGTTCGCGAAGCACAAGCTGCCTCAGACCAAAAGTCCCTTCTTCACGAACGCGAGGACCACACACGAACACGAAGACCACTCTGCTTGACCCTACGCGAATGCGGAAAACACCTCGCGAACGCGTACGCTTAATTGCCTGAAGTTCCAAATGACCGTTGACTCTACGCGAACGCGATGCCCTGGTCGCGAACGCGTAGCCTTAAACTTATGAACCTTCGCGAACGCGGGAACTGCTGTCACGACCCAAACTCCGCCCCGGTCATGATGGCGCCTCTCGTGAAGACAAGGCCAGCCAGACCATTCTAGAACACCTCTTTTAAGCAGATAAACAGTTCATAAGCAGTTTAAATATGATTTCGTGATATTAATTAGCGGAAATACAACCCAACATAGCCCTAATCGGGGTGTCACAAGTCACGAGCATCTATTAGAGTGTAAATCCAACTACAAGGTCTAAAATATACAAAACCGGAATAATGAACAAAAGAGAGAAAAAACGGTGCAGCGGACGCTGGCAGTCACCTCGCTAACTCCTATAACTCTGCCTCTGATCAGCCAAAACCCGCTAATGGGTGGATAAATACCTGCATCTGCACACGAGATGCAGGGAGTAATGTGAGTACTCCAACTTAGTGAGTAATAAAGGTAAATAACATCTGAGCAGTAAGAAATCACGTAAAGCAAACCATCATGCTGTATAGAAGCAGTGTAAACCCCTTGAGAAAAACAGTGAAGCTGTGAAATCTTTAGAAATATCTTAGCTCAGTTTAAAACCTCTTTGGAAAATGACCTTTTCAACAGTTATGCAAGTGATTGCAAAACAATAGTGCAAATAAGCACCGCCGTACGCCCCTCGGGCACCATACTCAATTAACAGATAATGTCAGGCAATCCGATAGATATCACATGAAGTAGCACAAACAACAGATAATGGCAGACAATGAAATAAAGTAAACACCTAGAACAGTACCAATACCGCTGCGGCGTGCAGCCCGATCTTCATATCGCTGCGGCGTGCAGTCCGATCCATTTATCGTCGACGGCGCTCACTGGGGGTGTGCAGACTCCGAGAGGGGCCCTTACGGCCCAAGTGCAATATCAAGCCATCTCGTGGCATCAAATCTAGGCCCTTGGCCTCATACCAGTATCAGTATAACATTGCTACGGCGTGCAGCCCGATCCAAAAGTATCCCCACAATACAGGCCCTCGGCCTTACTCAGTCAAAAATCACATAGGCCCCTCGGGCAACGGTAAAACACGATGCTCAGCCCAAAAATAGTATTGGAAATATCATTTCAAGTGTTAAAGCAAAATAAACTTGGCTGAGTTTTGAAAACAGTGGAAAATACATGACTGAGTTCAAGTATAAAATCAAAACAGTGAGGAAATATCAACAACCATCCCCGAAGGGGTTCAAATAATTGGCACGAAGCCCAAATATGGCAATCAACCCAAATTATGATGATAAAAAATAAGTTTCAGTCAAATATGCGGTAAAATCATCAATCGGGACGGACCAAGTCACAATCCCCAGTAGTAAAAGACCCCACGCTCATCATCCAGCGCGTGTCTCACCTCAATATAGCACTACGATGTGCAATCCGGGGTTTCAAACCCTCAGGATATCATTTACAATCATTACTCACCTCGAACCGGCAAAATCTATACCTCACGACGCCTTTGCTCCTCAAATCGGCCTCCACGCGCGTCGAATCTATCCAAAATCAGAGCGAATACATCACAATATGCTAAGGGAACAAAGCCCAAGCGAAAAC
This sequence comes from Nicotiana attenuata, assembly GCF_001879085.1. NCBI lineage: Eukaryota > Viridiplantae > Streptophyta > Magnoliopsida > Solanales > Solanaceae > Nicotiana > Nicotiana attenuata. Next base: position 142,402 of record NW_017671890.1, read on the forward strand.
AATCGAAAAATATCAAAAATCCCGAAATTAGCAAAACCCGAGCCCCGAGCCCACTTCATGAAACTCAGAAATTTCCCCATCAACGGGTTCCTTATCTTGCCACGAGTCCATACTACCAAAAACTCTCAAATCCGACCTCAAATGGCCCTTAAATTTCCAATTTAAAAAAATCTCAAAACCCAAGCCCTAGTTCTTCCATTTTTTGTTAAATTCCCATGAATTTCTAGGTTAATTCCACAATATAATAACGTTTTTAGTTCATAGAACTTACCTCCAATCAATCCTCTTCGAATCCCTCTTCAGTTGATCCCAAGAAGCTCTAAAAATACTCAACAATGGAGGAAAATGACTTAGTCCCGCGGATGAAATATATTAAAAAACCCTTCTGCCCAGCTGACTCCTTCTATGCGATCGCGGCCCCAAGCTCGCGATCGCAATGAGCAAATCTTCCAGGCCTCAAAATGGTCTATGCGAACGCGACAAAAAGGATACGAACGCGAAGCTTCAGCTTGCCCTCTTACGCGAACGCGGCTCATCTGATGCGAACGCGATGACTAAAATCACTGGACTCCAACTCCTTCTACGCGAACGCGATCCATACCATGCGATCGCGAAGCATCATTAACCAACCTTCCGTGAACGCGGACCCTCAGACGCGAACGCGAAGAGAAATTCGCCTGCCTCCAAATTTCCTTCTACGCGATCGCGGCTTAACCCACGCGATCGCGAAGACTTAAAACCTTCAACACCTGGAATGAAAATCTGCAACTCTCCAACATCAAAACTAGCCCGTTAGACCATCCGAAGCTCCCCCGAGGCCCCTGGGACCTCAACCAAAAGCACCAACACATTCTAAAACATCATTCAAACTTGTTCCAATCATTAAAACACCTCAACCAACACTAAAACCATCAATTCTCATCGAATTCAAGCCTAAGTTTGCCAAGAACTTCCAAAACTCGCTTTCGATCAAAAACCCGACCAAACGACGTCCGAATGACCTGAAAATTTGCACACACATCACAAATGACATAAAGAAGCTATAGAAACTCTCAGAATTCCATTCTGACCCTCGGATCAAAATCTCATCTATCAACCGGAATTCGCCAAAATACCAACTTTGCCAATTCAAGCCAAATCCTTCCACGGACTCCCAAAATGCATTCCGATCGCGCTCCTAAGTCATAAATCACCCAACGAAGCTACCCAAATCATAAAAATTCTGATCCGAGCTCATATACAAATAAGTCAACTCTTGGTCAAACCTTTCAAATTCAAAGCTTTCAACTGAGACTGTTCTTTCAAATTCATTCCGATTTTCCTGAAAACCAAAACCAACGATCTACATCAGTCATAATGCATTACACGGGGCAAGTCATGCCCGAGAACTAGCGATCAAAGTGCAAAAGCTCGAAACGACCGGTCGGGTCGTTACATCCTCCTCCACTTAAACACACGTTCGTCCTCGAACGTACCCAGAGTTGTTCTAAAAGCCAAACACTCGCTGAATAACCTTACCATGCATAAACCCAGGGGTGATCCCACGTCACCCTATCTCACATAGGTCCGATAACACAACATAGCTGAAATTTCACAATCCATCCTAGCCCATAAACCATAGGACCACACTTTCACTTCTGAAACCATCATTACGATCCAAACCTCAGACCTATACTTTGAATAGACCCAAACTAGCTGTAGTAACCCATGCCTGCAACCTCAGGTGCAATTATATGATATACCACATAACTCAACTCACGTAGTGATAACTTCCATTCACAGCAGCTGCCCACACAACCAAATACCGATAGAAAACCTCTTATCAGCTAAAGCCTCATTCCAACACTTTCATATACTGCCAACGATAAATGAAACACGCAATAAACCATAACCATTTCTCAGATCAACCATTCATGAAGCCATTTCTCCACTGGCAATTACCATAGCAAAATTTTTTTTTGAACTGAACCTCGATATTTACTCATCAAACATGCTGAAATCGAATCCGTTTGTATTCATTAATGATCCCAAAGATCTCTTCTGACCCAACACACTACCCTGGTGACATGGCACTTCAATACGGGCCTAAGCCTCAACCAGCATAATACGCGCACCACTGGGCAACGGTCCGAACATACTCAAATCATGAAAATGACTCAAATGAAAGAGCTGTACCTCAAGCTCACCAGTACCACCACGACACAAGACTGGGAATCCATCTCACATCATAGAATAGAACATACGAATCTATCTTGCAAGATCATATCTCCACATAGCTTCGCGGCAATGCACGATCCTATCCAAACACTGCTCTACCTGACACACCTCAAGTCACTATGCTCGAAGGCGACAACCACGCACCATTTGATGTCTGGAACCAAAGCACATCATCATGCCCACGGTGAGACAAATAACATATACCACGCAACCCGATAGGTCATAACTGATACTCCATTCACCGAGCAACACCCAATTACTCTTCCCGCTCGACTTCCACTATGAATTCCCAATAGAACCGCACTACACGTGCTCATAACCAACAAATCATAATGTCTCACAACATAGAAAAGCAACTCATAGATATCCCCAGATCACTAACAAGCTCAATAACGATCGAATCAACCTATCCCTCAACAATACCATTCGGGGCCAACCAAGCCGACTCAAGCTAGAACACGCATCCACATTGGCCTGCCAACGAACTCATTATCAAGGAAGCCTGAAGCTGCTCCTTCCACTACTACAACTCCTACCGGAGCCATACGATACGGTGCCCGTCACCAAATCAATACTGAAATCCATAACCTCGCCCGGCAACATGCCTGGCCACAAGAAACACATCCGAAAAGTCCCTCAACACCGGAACTGAATCAATGGTAGAAACCCCTACACTGACATCCATCACGAAGGCCCAATTAAGAAAAGAAATCCTTCCCAGCCGTCCGCTGGGTCTTTGAAATATAAACCACTCTGCTAGAACATAATCCGACGCACCTCGCCACTCAACCCGTGGCGTTTCCAGCATAGCCCATAGCGCAATAGTCCAGAATAACCCAACACTGAGACAACCAGTCTACACCCCAATATCATATCCAAAATCTAACATACCAAGCAAAGAAAGATCCACTCGGGCCTCCAAATCCCGGTAGTTGCTAAACAGTGCCGATACACACGATCTACAACCACATTATAGCCCGTATATGAGAACTTCCGTCTTTACATCCACACGACACATGAATCATCATATCCGATCCCAATTTCGCCATCCGAACACATGCACACCTTTAATACCCAATCATTCCACGATAGATACTCTAAAATTTCCCTGTGCCACCAAGCAAACCCGAATACCACCAGTCGATCCAACAAGAAAGTGTCGCAATACTACCGAAGTATCATCAGTTTAATCGCATTACCCTTTTTTGAGACATATACTCTCGTCAAATCACTTCCAATTAGCAGTACCAATTCCCTGATTATCTGAGGCTACCTGTTGCCTAAGAGTTTATGAACTTCCTTTCAGAACTGAACTGTAACCTAGCACACGCCAGTCTCGGTCCTCCACAACATACTGCATATACCATACCATCCAAGGATAACATGAAAACTTTTATCTCCCTTCCGAGCCACAGACATCTACGCACTCAACTAGTCAAGAGCCTTCACTGATCCCATCTAGAAGAAAATCATCTCACATCCCATGCCTCTCATGTTAGTAGAAAATGCACTTCTCCAACCACGGTAGAAATCAACAAGAACTCCCCCAATTCCGTTTGCACAAATTAAACTGCCAGGACTGAATCCTTCTAACTAGACCAAGCTAAGCAAGCCATCAAAACCCAAGAGCATCACTGCAAAATACCTCTAAGAACTCATCACCTCGAACACACACAAGGAATTAATCATATCCTTACCGTACCGGTCCGGTCTACTACCAAATTACCCCATCTATCTAAATTTCCTTCTAGTTCATCTTCAACTTGATATTTCCTTTTTTTTTTTGTAGCATAACAATCCTCAACTCAGACTTACCACACAGAACCAAGCATAAAGCCACACCATCGAAGGCTCATACGTCGCTGAATATTTTCTTAAACATTCCCAGAAACACCACATTCCAGATTACTTTACTCTGAAGAACTTCCTGCGAACCTAAATCCGTTACATTTACTTTCCTGATACTGATACATAGAATCCTATAATTAACATAGAAATACCACAAGTCTTGACCTCTTCCAATAAAACTCAGTTTCTAACCACGTATACAACGTTAAGACACCTGATTGTTACATGTAGAATCTTGAACACATTAGAACCATTCTCGAGAGTCATTTACTCTATTTACACTGCAATTAGCCTGATCAAACGAACAGAACCACCTATGCCTCATTAGCACTCTGACACCGCAGGATGCGACCTCATCCCAATACAAACAAGCATCTTCCTGCTCTATGCAACGAGCATTCTTTACTAACAACAACTTAAGACATCCTGTGATTCTCACACACCTACGAAGCACCATATAACCTTGTCAAAATTTTTCCTTCACTGGAGCCATCCTCGACTTCAATCTCCGTGAGCCATCACTGACTCACCAACACGCCTCAAACTGGAACCAACATAGCACCAAATCGTGCAATCAACTACTCACAGTGGACTCCCCCACTTGGCTCGGAGCCATAGATCAAAATACACTCAATAACTCATAACACTCATTCTCTATTGACGCCACCATACCATAGTGAGGTTAAACTCAAATCCTTTTGTAAGCTTGTGAAAAAACAAATCATCTAGAATTTTAACTCTTCTGCAAATCTCGCATTCACTCTCGCAACAGATTCGCCCACTCTCTTAAGCGACCCGAAATTTCAAATTTCAACACGTACTTTTCACTTACACATGAGATCTTCAAATATACACATAAGGATCACACCACCTGCTTCGCCTCAATCTAACATTTCTGCATACCTTCCACCGTCATACACATTACACAGTCATTTAGTCTTCCTGGGCCTGAAATCATACCGCAACATGAAATGCACTTCACTCCCCAACTAGGAGACACGAGAGGATTCTTCAAGCGCCCATAACTCGGAGCTACACATCCAATCACAATGGAAATCATACACTTAATAGCTCATCTATCATCCAGCAGACCTCCCTCGTCACTTCCAAGTTACATAGATACATCTCGCAGTACTAACATACTCATCACATGGCTAACCAGCCGTTACTTCCACTAATAGGGACAATACCGAACATACAAGTTCAAAACACTTACTCGCACAATCAGCACCTCGGTGCTCAAGCCATAGGCAAAGATCCGGCCTCAAGTCCTCCAGGCTGGCCCAATTTCAACTCACAGAGATCGCATTTCGCCCCTCGATCGGGGAATCATAAGCCATTAAGGCACATCTGATACTGAGCGCTCATGTGCGCATACGAACGCGTGGAAGGAATTTCAAGAGTTACTTTTTAAGCTGAATCAAGGACGCACGATAAGAATTCAAGAATGTGAAGTTTTCCTAAAGGTTCTGCAGCCTCTCGAGGATAAATACAGACGTCTCTGTACCGATCCGCGAGACTCTACTAAACCTGCTCATGACTCGTGAGACCTAGTAACCTAGGCTCTGATACCAACTTGTCACGACCCAAACTCCGCCCCGGTCGTGATGGCGCCTCTCGTGAAGACAATGCCAGCCAGACCATTCCAGAACACCTCTTTTAAGTAGATAAATAGTTCATAAGCAGTTTAAATATGATTTCGTGATATTAATTAGCGGAAATACAACCCAACACAGCCCTAATCGGGGTGTCACAAGTCACGAGCATCTATTAGAGTGTAAATCCAACTACAAGGTCTAAAATATACAAAACCGGAATAATGAACAAAAGAGAGAAAAAAATGGTGCTGCAGACCCTGGCAGTCACCTCGCTAACTCCTATAACTCTGCCTCTGATCAGCCAAAATCCGCTAACGGGTGGATAAATACCTGAATCTGCACACGAGGTGCAGGGAGTAAAGTGAGTACTCCAACTTAGTGAGTAATAAAGGTAAATAACATCTGAGCAGTAAGAAATCACGTAAAGCAAACCATCATGCTGTATAGAAGCAGTGTAAACCCCTTGAGAAAAACAGTGAAGCTGTGAAATCTTTAGAAATATCTTAGCTCAGTTTAAAACCTCTTTGGAAAATGACCTTTTCAACAGTTATGCAAGTGATTGCAAAACAATAGTGCAAATAAGCACCACAGTACGCCCCTCGGGCACCATACTCAATTAACAGATAATGTCAGGCAATCCAATAGATATCACATGAAGTAGCACAAACAACAGATAATGGCAGACAATGAAATAAAGTAAACACCTAGAACAGTACCAGTACCGCTGCGGCATGCAGCCCGATTCACATATCGCTGCGGCCTGCAGTCCGATCCATTTATCGTCGATGGCGCTCACTGGGGGTGTGCAGACTCCGGGAGGGGCCCCTTACGGCCCAAGCGCAATATCAAGCCATCCCGTGGCATCAAATCTAGGCCTTTGGCCTTATACCAGTATCAGTATAACACTGATGCGGCGTGCAGCCCGATCCATATATATATATATATATATATATATATATATATATATATATATATATATATATATATATATATATTGCTACGGCGTGCAGCCCGATCCAAAAGTATCCCCACAATACAGGACCTCGGCCTTACTCAGTCAAAAATTACATAGGCCCATCGGGCAACGGTAAAACACGATGCTCAGCCCAAAAATAGTATTGGAAATATCATTTCAAGTGTTAAAGCAAAATAAACTTGGTTGAGTTTTGAAAACAGTGAGGAAATATCAACAACCATCCCCGAAGGGGTTCAAATAATTGGCACAAAGCCCAAATATGGCAATCAGCCCAAATTATGATGATAACAAATAAGTTTCAGTCAAATATGAGGTAAAATCATCAATCGGGACGGACTAAGTCACAATCCCCAGTAGTAAAAGACCCCACGCTCATCATCCAACGCGTGTCTCACCTCAATATAGCACTACGATGTGCAATCCAGGGTTTCAAACCCTATGGATATCATTTACAATCATTACCCACCTCGAACCGGCAAAATCTATAGCTCGCAACGCCTTTGCTCCTCAAATCGGCCTCCATGCGCGTCGAATCTATCCTAAATCAAAGCGAATACATCACAATATGCTAAGGGAACAAAGCCCAAGCGAAAACAATCGAAAAATATCAAAAATCCCGAAATTAGTAAAACCCGAGCCCCGGGCCCACTTCACAAAACTCAGAAATTTTCACATCAACGGGTTCCTTATCTCGCCACGAGTCCATACATACCAAAAACTCTCAAATCCGATCTCAAATGGCCCTTAAATTTCCAATTTAAAAAAATCTCAAAACCCAAGCCCTAGTTCTTCCATATTTAGTTAAATTCCCATGAATTTCTAGGTTAATTCCACAATATACTCACGTTTTTAGTTCATAGAACTTACCTCCAATCAATCCTCTTCGAATCCCTCTTCAATTGCTCCCAAGAAGCTCTAAAAATACTCAACAATGGAGGAAAATGACTTAGGCCCGCGGATGAAATATGTTTAAAAACCCTTCTGCCTAGCTGACGATTCCTTCTATGCGATCGCGGCCCCAGGTTCGCGATCGCGATGAGCAAATCTTCCAGGCCTCAAAATGGTCTATGCGAACGCGACAAAAAGGATGCGAACACGAAGCTTCAGCTTCCCCTCTTACTTGAACGCGGCTCATCTGATGCGAACGCGATGACTAAAATCACTGGACTCCAACTCCTTCTACGCGAATGCGATCCATACCATGCGATCGCGAAGCATCATTAACCAACCTTCCGCGAACGCGGACCCTCAGATGCGAACGCGAAGAGAAATTCGCCTGCCTCCAAATTTCCTTCTATGCGATCGCGGCTTAACCCACATGATCGCGAAGACTTAAAACCTGCAACACCTGGAATGAAAAATCTGCAATTCTCCAACATCAAAACTAGCCCGTTAGACCATCCGAAGCTCCCCCGAGGCCCCCGAGACCTCAACCAAAAGCACCAACACATTCTAAAACATCATTCAAACTTGTTCCAATCATTAAAACACCTCAACCAACACTAAAACCATCAATTCTTATCGAATTCAAGCCTAAGTTTGCCAAGAACTTCCAAAACTCGCTTTCGATCAAAAACCCGACCAAACGACGTCCGAATGACCTGAAATTTTGCACACACATCACAAATGACATAAAGAAGCTACAGAAACTCTCGGAATTCCATTCTGACCCTCGGATTAAAATCTCACCTATCAACCGGAATTCGCCAAAATACCAACTTTGCCAATTCAAGCCAAATCCTTCCACGGACTCCCAAAATGCATTTCGATCGCGCTCCTAAGTCATAAATCACCCAACAAAGCTACCCAAATCATAAAAATTCCGATCCGAGCTCATATACAAATATGTCAACTCTTTGTCAAACCTTTCAAATTCGAAGCTTTCAACTGAGACTGTTCTTTCAAATTCATTCCGATTTTCCTGAAAACCAAAACCAACGATCTACATCAGTCATAATGCATTACACGGGGCAAGTCATGCCCGAGAACTGGCGATCAAAGTGCAAAAGCTCGAAACGACCGGTCGGGTCGTTACAACTGCATCGCGAACGCGAAGAACAACCCAGCTGCCCCTCTCAACATCCCTTCGCGAATGCGGGAGCCCTCTCGCGAACGCGATGAAGGAATTCTCTGCAATAAAATACCAGAAAATCTACCAACTTCCAAAACCAAGAATTGGTCCATTAACCACCTGAAACTCACCCGAGGCCCTCGGGACCTCAACCAAACATGCCAACACATCCCATAGCATCATTCAAACTTAGTCGAGCCTTCGAATCACTCAAAACAACACCAAAACACCAAATACCCTCGGATTCAAGCCTAAGAACTTAGAAACTTTCAAATTCCACAATCAACATCGAAACCTATCAAATCACCTCCGAATGGCCTGAAATTTTGCACACACGTCAAAAATCACACTACGGACCTACTCCAATTTCCGAAATTCCATTCCGACCCCGATATCAATATTTCCCCTGCCGACCGAAAATTCCAAATTTCCAATTTTACCAATTCAAGCCTAATTCTACCACGGACCTCCAAGTTACATTTCAAACACGCTCTAAGTCCAAAATCACCTAACGGAGCTATCCGAAGCATTCACATCCGAGACCTTCTACGCATAAGTCAACATCCAGTTGACTATTCCTAAGCTCCCAAATTAGAGACTAAGTGTCTCATTCCACTCCAAGACTACTCCGAACCCGAACCAACCAACACGATACAATGAAATATAGCTGAACAACACATAAAGAAGCAGAAATGGGGGGGGGGGGGGGAATCGGGCTATAACTCATGAAACGACCGGCCGGGTCGTTACACCCGACCCGCCAGACCCATATTCGTTGAGAACTCTCTAGAAACCCTTCCCCTAATTTCCCTCTCTCCTCTGAAAACGCCGAATGCTTTACCTTCCTCTTTGAACAAAACTGCAGACTTTTCCCCCAAAATCGGATATGTGTGCCTCCATTTTTGTATATCCTTTAAATGCTCATATCTCTCTCATATTCATAATGTTTCAGTCAAACAAGAAAGATCCAGAATGAGCCAAAAATGCTCTTCAAAAAATCTGATCTTTCCGTACCCGAAGAATCACGTGAAGATCCAGGCCCTCCAACATTTGAATTTCAAACGGGCATTTTTGACTCGATTCAAGCCTCAAATTCCCGCTCAAAACTCTACCTAAGAACCCTAATTTTATACCTATAAATACCAGACTTTGTGACTATTTTCAGCATCTTTGGATCCGCCGCTTTTATACTATATTCCTCGCCATTCTTCTCTCATTTTTTACTCATTAGAACCACACTCTAAGGGTTCATTTTGTTCAGCCTCTATTAGTTTTGTCTAACCATAACAGAGGCATCGTCGTGCTCGTTTCGGGTTTTGACGGTCATACGAGATTGCGAAGTAGACCCGGAGATAGCAGACTTTGACGCGACCCCAGTTCCTGCACCACAAAAGGTCAGTAACTTGTGAAGCTTTGATTTTTTTTGTCCTTTCTTTTTCTCGGTCAATGACCAGAAGTCATTAACTATCTCAACTAGAAAATATGAGTTAGAATTCATTTTTAGGCTAGCTCTTTGGTTTAAGTTCTCTGTTTAAATGTTCATGTGTTTGTAGAAATTATGACTGTAAGAGTGTTGAGACTGGCCATTTATTTATTTTTTTAAAATATGAGTAACAAGTATTTGTCTGCTTATATATATGGCCTCTTCTCGTTCTTTGATGCTTGACATAGTGATGTGCTAGAAGTATATTCTGTTTCTAAATAAAAAACTCAACTTGTTGGTGTCAAGAAATGAAGCATTACAAATAAAGCATTTGAGATCATGCTTATAAGTCTAAACAATTTCTCATGTAACTTAAAGTAAAATTCTTTCTTCAAACTGGTAATAGATCATTAATTAGTTTAGTTCAGGGCCAAGTTGTGACTCTCTCCTGATTTCGCTAGTCACACAAAACTTGTATGGAGATAAACTTGTCTTCTATACGATTGCAGAAAGTGTTACTATTTATTTATTTCTTCTTAGTAAGTATTAGAATTCTCTTTAAGTGAAAGATGTTGTTTTTTAATGCGTTGAGTGAGAATATGCTAAGGTTGTTTAAGTAAAATAACTGTTAGTATGCTTAATCATTGAGTGACAATAGTTTTTAACTTTCAGTAAATTAAGAGTTGAACGAAGTATAATTTGATTTTGTTTAATTTTCATGGGATGCTTGACTATGTTAGTGTTGTTAGGAAAGCAAACCATTTATTGAACACTTCTTGTGCTTTGATGAATAACTATAAGAAAGTTTTGGATTTAGACACTGGATTATAGGAGTTGTAATGCTAAGAATATAGTAGATGACAATTGAGCTCAAAAAGGGATAACTAAATACTCCATTGCTGATATATGAAAGCATGACCTTTGAAAACTGATTAGTATTATGTCTAGATCTAATAAGGCTTTACTTTTAAGTTGTTAGAAGCCATGTATAATTTTCCATTTTTTAGATGACTTAAAGATCATGCCTATAAGTTCCGTCAGCTCCGCAATATGTTTTCCTCTGTCTAAGTATGAAGTATTTGAACCTTAAATATGTTTTTGACTTTGCGATACTAGATATCTTGTCTATGAATCCGATATTTCCTTCTTACACGTTAGTTATCTTAAAATACATGTATACTAAGTATCTTGCATATGGGTTAAAATTGATCTATATGTAAAGGATAATAATTGGATACACTTGAGATTCATCTTTGTGATAGATGTCACGTTCGAAGTCCTCGAAATACCGAATTTGGTTCTGGATAGGAAGAATGGGTATTTGGCTAATTGGTCCATTGTTGCGATTTCTGAACAAAATTGCAGGATTGACTTTTGTAATTGAATAGTATTAGATAGATACTGTAACTTAGTCATGACATAGAGTTTGGCCGTTTAAGACCTTGATGTTAGAGCTGTAGAACACAAATCTATTACTATTCTTAAGGAAGACAGTTTTATGTGGAGTATTTCATCTTATAAACTTTTATTGGATGAGTTATATTACGAGTCTTTACTTCTTTATTTATCTCTTATGTAGTATAAAGAATCAGATTCCATTTTTTTAAATTCTTATTTCTTGTTTGTCTTTGCATATGCACCTGGAGCAAAATGGAGTCTCACTCTAGACTCAATACTACCCGAGCATAAAGTCATCGCATCCTATACCATCCTTCATAGAATGCACGCGATAGCAAGAAAACAAGCGAAACGCTGGGGGCGCTTATTCTTTATGATTGTTGGATTTATTTGCATGTTTGGGCTTTATCTTACATGGGATTTAGTAGCCAAATCTTATTTAGTGGCATTTACTCTAGTTAACAACAAATTGCCGAACTATTTTACATCAATCTTAAGAGCTTTTTAAAATCAACAATTTGAATTTAAGTTCAAATCTGTCAATGGTCAGTTTATTACAATATTTGCCAACATTGATTCTAGATACTTAACGTTTTTCGGCATTATTTTAGAAATTTGTTCCCTTTTACAATGTTCAGGCTCAATTCAAGTTGTCCTAAAAATGATCTTTGGAGAGTTATTCTGGACGTATGTTGAATTAAGTTTTACTCGTTTAGTAACATTTTAATACATTAAATATATTATCACTTGTTATTTTCCAACTATATATTAGAAATATTAAATTATGTAATTATATTGTTAAATTAGACTTTAAACTAATTAATCTAAGTTTGGCCGGTTAACCGTAATTGATGGATCATATAGGGTGCTTAATAACCTTCCCTATAAGATTAATTAGAACCCTTACCCATAATCTTAAGGTTAAATAGACTGTAAGGCCCGAGAAAAAAATTTCGCTAAGTAATTTAGGATTTCGTGATGCCAGGTAGGCTAATTATAATATTTTACGTGCTATTAACATGATGGACATCAATTGGATTTGGTAAATAAGTGTACAAGTCATATAATAAGTAATGTGGGGTCTAATGGGAGGACTAAGTCTAAGTCAAGTTAGAAAATTACATAATGGGCTAAAATTTCAAATGAGTTCGCACAAGTCCCCATTTTGGACGAGCATTTCTAAATATATATAATGTGTTATGTGATGAGCAACCTATCAAATTAAATATCTTTGAGTCTAGTATCCAACACTTCAAACCGTTCTTCATTTGGACATTTCTACACAAAGTTATGACCATATTACCAAAGGCTGGAAAAATGCAATCCTGTGGGGAATTTATGCGATCGCATATGCTGTCCGCATACTTGATATGCGACGGTAAAACAGGTCGCAGAATGGACCAGAACTGCTCAGTTTTGGGCACCGAATTATGCGATGGGTTTGCGGCCCGCATACCCATTTTGCGACGCATTATGCGATCGAATACCCTGTTTCGGAGGCTTCATTTCCCTATTTTCATAAACCGACACCATTTTGATAAATAGGCTTTGGGGTTCATTTTGGGGTGATTTTATGAGCATTCTAGAGAGAGGTGAGAGCATTTTAGAGAGAAAAGGAGGAACCCAACATTCAAATCATCCAATCTTGCATCAATCTTCAAGAATCAAAGAACCCAATCACAAGTTCTTCATCAAAGAAGTAAGCTTCCATACCCCATAATTTCAATTTCGGGATTTTGATTAAAAATAGGTCATAAGAAGTATGATTCTTGGGGTGTAATAGTATTATGGATACATGCATGTACAAATTAGGTTTGTGGGAAGATTGTTGAACACAAATAAGTAAAGATTCGGTTGGGAAATAAAGGAAATCTTGTATAAGAGCTTTGAAATCAAGATGCACAACTAGTGTTCGATAAAATGCTCAAATGAGCTGAAACCATGAATATCTCCCTAATTTGTGTTGAATTTTGTTATGTCTCAAAGTAGATTGGGATTGCTAGGATTTCTGGAACGTTGTAGTAACTTAAGGAAAGCTTAAACAAGGTATGTTGGCTAAACTTTCTCTCTTAGAATCGAATTCCATAAATGTTTTCATAAGTTCAAGTATGGTTGGCTCAAAGTTCATAAACCTTAGATTCCGGGTTATTACCCATAAACTTGACTATTCCGAAATGAGCCTTATGAATAAAGATATATATATTCTGAGTATGAGTTACGTATTAAAATATTACGGCTTTGAGACGTGTTTCAAATAAAGGCTAGTATGCCAAATTGTGTGAGAAAACTCGATATGGTTGATACTCCTAATTGATCTTATGTGTACCAAATGTATTCGATTGATTGTGTCTAGTTGTTGGTAATCTATAAAGATGTTTGAAATAAATTGAATGAATTTGTGTTGCAAGAATATATGTGCAAGATGTGTCTCAATGCTTTCAATATGCTATTTTGTCAAATGAGAATGTGTGAAGAATGTGAAACATGTGCTAAAATGCCTAGACTTCAAGTCGAGTTTGATTTGAGATGTCTATGCCGAAATGTGTGAAATCCTCTTTATGCTTACGACCTATAATTGCTCCCGTATGTGCCTATTATCTTGAATTGAAAGGTTTAATGTTGAAAGTGAAAATGATGTGAAATGTGGGGGAAAAGGGCTTGAGTTATGAAATGTGGCCTAGTGCCAAGCATGATGTGATAATTGTGGCCCCAAGTGCCGATGAACTGATATAAGTGAAATAAATTTGAAATGAGATCATTGATGAAATATGAAAATGTCTTGGTGAGATGGCCTAGCCGATCGGTCCGTGATCGGATGCCATGCCGCACACATGGTGGTACTGTGCTGATATTGAAAACCGAAAAGTGAGAATAAAATTGTGATTGAGATACATGTCCCAGATGAGACAACTTAGCCGATCGGGTCTTGATCGGACTCTGTGCTAGATTCACGGTGGTATATGTATATGTGACGACCCAACCCATCGTCTCATATATTATAGCCCCGTTTCCCCCATTTATTGCTCTTTCATGTTTTATTATTAGCAACGGGTGAGTTAGAGTTTAATTGAATTGGTTTGGATAGGAAATGAGACACTTAGTCCCTTTAAGGAAGGTTTGGGTTGGAAAAGTCAACCGAACATCGACTTATTAGTTAGAGGGCTCGGATGTGAATTCCGGTGACTCGGTTAGCTTCGGGAGGTGATTTGTGACTTAGGAGTGCGATCGGAAGTGATTTTGGAGGTCCGGAGTGGAATTAGGCTTGAATTGGCAAAGTTGGCATTTTGGCGAATTCCGGTGGATAGGTGAGATTTTGATCCGAGGGTCGGAATAGAATTCCGACAGTTGCAGTAGCTCCGTTAGGTGATTTTGGATATGTGTGCAAAATTTCAGGTCATTCGGAGGTGTTTTGGTCGGGTTTCTGATCGAATGCGTAATTCGGAAGTTTTTAAGAAACTTAGGCTTGAATTCGATGTGATTTGATGGTTTTAGCGTTGTTTGATGTGTATTAAGGATGAGAACAAGTTTGAATGAGGTTTTAGGATGTATTGGCATTTTTGGTTGAGGTCCCGGGGGCCTCGGGGTGAATTCGGGTGGTTGAACGAGAGGTTCTGAGGTGTGTTGCAGGTCTGTTGCTGCTGTCATCTTTCCGCAGAAGCGGGCGAGCGATCGCAGAAGTGGCCAGGTGTGGGTTAGGGTAGTTCCGCATAAGCGGAAGTTGGTCGCTTCAGCGGGTCCGCATAAGCGGACATTGTACCGCAGAAGCGGTTTTGAGGGAACCGCAGAAGCGGAGTTCGAGTCGCATAAGCGAAGTCCGGGTTTTTAAGTGAAGACTGCATAAGCGGATTTTTGGCCGCAGAAGCGGTCCCGCATAAGCGGAAGCAGGACCGCATAATCGAAAATCGCTGTTGACAGAAGGGTTTAAAATATTATATTTCATCCGCGAACAAGAGGTAGTTTCCACCATTTTTAAGCGACTTGGAGAGCTTTGGGCGAGGATTTTCGAGGGTTTTGACTGAGAATCAATTGGAGGTAAGTCTCTTGGCCTAATTATTCGAGTTCATGGTAGAAATTACATGTAAATTGTGGAAAATTCATCAAAAACGGGTCAAGTTAGGGCTTGGAAAGCTGTGATGTAAAAAAATGGATTTTGAAAGGGCATTTGAACTCCGATTTTGGTAAAATTGGTATGTGTAGACTCGTGGAGAGACGAGGAATCCAGTGATATAAATTTCGTAATTTTTCGAGAAGTGGGCCCGGGGCTCGGGTTTTGCCAACTTCGTGAATTTTGGTATTTTTCGAGTCTTTTCGATTGGGTTATGTTTCTTTAGCCTATTGTAATGTATTCGTTGTGGTTTTAATCAGATTCGGCGTGCGAAGAGGTTGATTCGAAAGGCAAAGGCATAGCGAGCTAGACTTGTGGCCGGCTTGAGGTGAGTAATAGATGTAGATGATGACCTGAGGGTTTGAAACCCCGGTATATCACATTGTGACGCTATATTGAGGCGAGACACGTACTCTATGACGAGTGCGGGGTCGATTGTGACTGGGGATTTTGACCTAGTCCGTTTCGATTGATGTTCGTACTGTGTTCTTGACTAGAAATTGTTTGGTAATCATCCTACTTGGATTTTATGAATATGTTTGGGGCTTGGTGCCTATCATTTGCATCCTTCAGGGATCCTTATCACTGCTTCCATGATGTTTAGCATATTTCATGATATCAATCCTGAATTAGACACTGCCTCGAAATGTTTAATAAATAAATAAAGGTTTAAACACTTAGCTCTATAATTCCTAATAATTGAGACCAAAATGAATAATCTGACTGTGCCCGAGTGGCTTGCATGCATATATATATCTGGACTGAGTGTGGATCGGGCTGCACGCCGCAGCGAATGTTACGATGATATTGCGCTTGGGCTGTAGGAGCCCCTCCGGAGTCTGAACCCCCACAGTGAGCGCGGGTACCCAAGTGGATCGGGCTGCGCGCCGCAGCGGTCATGTGCATTGCATTGCATTCATGCATTTTATGTCTGTTGGTCTTAATTGTCATTGTCTGCGGTTGTTTCATCGTTTTATGTGCTGAATCGCTAATTATAGCTTTATATTGTAATATTTCGGAATTTCTTACTTTCAGCCATTATATATGTTTATTACTCACTGAGTTGGAAGTACTCACTTTACTCCCTGCACCATGTGTGCAGATTCAGGTGCTCCGGAGACTTAGTGGAGCTGTTTGCAGTTTTTCGTGAAGTTATTTTCAGGAGTTGTTGAGGTAGCTGCCTGACGTCCGCAGGACCCGACTCCTCCCCTTTATTTCATTTGTATTTCCATATCCTAAACTTCTTTATTACTATGGATATATTACTCTGTTACATCTAGAGGCTCTAGACTCGTGACTCCAGATCTATTGGGGAATGTTTGGGTATTCGTTATTATTTCCATACTATTTTATTTAGTTTTTTGGAACCTTGATATTTGCTATTTTAATCGTATTATTTGTTAACGGATTGCGTATTTGGGTTGAGAGTATTTAAATTGGTCGGGCTTGCCTAGCATTAGTGTTGGGCGCCATCACGACCGGGATTGGGGTCGTGACAGTATATATATATAATGGCACAGAAATTGTGATTGAAATTGGGAGTTTGTTATGATGTGCATATTGTGAACAATGGTATTGTGAATAGTAGTATTGTGAATTGTGGTGAATCTGTACTAAAGATCTTCTATCCAATAATAACATTGCCTTCATATTGCAAGTGTCATTTTCACCATATGAACTTTTGTATATTGAAAAATTGATATGTTTTAGCTTGGCCTTTAGATATCATTGATTATTACTTGTTGTTTACATGGTTGTCTTTTCTTATATTGTCATTCTATTTTGAAAGAGGACTTTTAGCTATTCATACTAGTACTATTCGACAGTACTAACGTCCTTTTTGCCGGGGGCGCTGCATCTTTAATGGATGCAGGTGGTTCCACAGTAGGCGGCAGTGATCAGTGATAGCGGTACGCTCCTTTCAGCTAACTTGGTGATCCCCACTTCATTTCGGGGTCCAGTGTCATTTGGTTATCGTGTACTTTGTATTTTAAGGTATAGCCGGAGCATTGTTGCCGGCATTTCTATATTATTCTTCAGTTGTATTTAGAGGCTCCGTAGACAGGTTGTGGGTGGTGTTTGGTATTGGAAACTAAATTAGAAATATTGGTATTTGACAAATATATTTTTCTTCATATCTATAAAAACTGTAACATTTTGGATATTATGATTGAAAATGCTAAGGGAAACAAAATGGAAAGTTGTTAACGAAATATTTACAAAGTATGATTGATGGAGTTCATCTCCTCTTTATTCATGAATTAGTTTGGGTAGAATGAAACCTATCAGGCTTGCTCAGTCGGGTTCACTCGGTTGAGCGCCGGTCGCGCTCCTCGATTTTGGGGTGTGACATAGACCATATAAACAGAGTTAACTTTAAGCATTATTTTGTAAATAGGTGTCCTAATTCACCTTTAAAATAATTAGGTGGCGACTCTTTAATTAATTAACCTTGGATTTACCAATAAGTTATACTCTAATTTGACCCGTGTTAAAATGGGGTATAACAGCCATCTGCTCCAGAGTGTGAGTAGCGGGAGTCTGTGCTCCTCCCCCAGCCTGAGAGACGGCTGGTGCCATGGGGAATGTGCCAGCCTATGCCACACTCTCCATGAGTCCCACTAAACGGACTAACGCATCTTGAAGCACGGGGGTGGCGATGAACCACTCCGTGACCTAAGCTGGTCCGGCCGGCACAGTCTGGGCTGGAACCTCCTCATCGAACTGTACATCAGGCTCCACTGCTGGTGCTGCTGCTCGAGCTCTGGGCTAAGCTCTGCCCCTGCCCGGCCTCTGGCACGACCTCGGGCTCGACCTCTGCCCCTCGTAGGAGCTGCCACTGGGGGCTCTGGTTGCTGCTCGACTGCTTCCATCTGCGAGAGAACAAGAATAGAAGAGTTCAATTAGCAATGAGAGAATAAAATCGCACGACAGAGAAGAATAGAAATGAAATTTGTTCCTAAACTTCATAACATCTGGAAGATAAGTACAGATGTCTCCGTACCAATCCTCCAGACTCTACTAAGTCTGCTCGTGAATTGTGAGACCTAGGAAACCTAGTGCTCTGATGCCAACTTATCACGACCCGGAATTCCCACCTTCGGGACCGTGATGGCGCCTAACATTTCACTTGCTAGGCAAGACAACGTCAGAGAAATTTTCAAATCAACTTCAGTACACTTTTAATAACAGAATTAGTTAAGCTAAACAGAAGCTAGAACAGAGCTTGCGGAATGTTATAAAAGCCCATAACATTTGATACAATTAGGATCTGGAGTCACGACTCACGAGCTACTAAGATTAACTACAAATAGAGTCTGAAAGGAAATACACTGATATGAAGGAAAAGAAACAGTAAAACACTAACACAAGGGAAAGACTCCAAGGTTTGCGAACGTGTGATGACCCAAAAGGTCATCACTTATTTTTGAATTAAATTCTGCATTTCGAGGCCTTAAAAACCTCTTTCAGCATTATCTCGATTTGCGTGCACAGTCCGGGCGCGTAGCTGGAAAGTCTATATATGAAAATCTGTGAAAAAATTATAAAATTTGGCTTTAAAATGAATTAAGTTGACTTCGGTCAACATTTTGGGTAAACGGACCCAGACCTGTGATTTGACGGTCCCAGAGGATCCGTAGGAAAATATGGGACTCGGGCATATGCCCGGAATCGAATTCCGAGGTCCCAAGCCCGAGAAATGAATTTTTGAAAGAAATTGTTTTCTGAAAAATATAAAGGTTTTTAAAAGTGAAATGTTATGTGAAACCTGTGGTATCGGGCCCGTATTATGGTTCCGGAGCCTGGTACAGGTTCAATATGATTTATATGTGTTGTCGGTAAAGTTTGGTAAGAAACGGAATCCATTTGACGCGATTCGGACATTAAATGCAAAATTTGATGTTTAAAGAAGTTTTGAGAACTTTCATTGATCTTGAGGTTTAATTCGATGTTCATGACGTTATTTTGGTGATTTGACTACACGAATAAGTCCGTAAGATGTTTTTGAGGTTGTGTGTATGTTTGGTTTGGAGCCCCGAGGGCTCGGGTGAGTTTTGGATAGGCCACGGGGTGGATTTTTAGACTTAGAAAGTTGCAGATTTTAGCTGGTGTGACCAGGCCTGCAGGCTTCACATTTGCGAATCCTGGCTCGCAAATGCGAGTTCGCAAATGCGAAGGCTGGATCGCAAATGCGAAACAGCCCAGGTCTGTCTTTGCTCGCAAATGCGAGGCTTTGATCGCAAATGTGATCACCCCTGTTTCAGCATTGAGTCACAAATGCGACGCTGTAGTCGCAATTCCCAACTCGGAAATGCGAGATTTTCTTCGCAATTCCCAGCATAGCAAATTGCGAACCCCTGTTCGCGATTCCCACATCTGAGACCTGCAACTTTGATACTTAGACGAATTTTAGCCCATTTTCGCATCTTTTCAAAACACAAACTCTCTAGGGCGATTTTTCAAGAACAAATCTTCTTCCAAATCGATTATAAGTCATTTTTAACTCGTTTCCTTCAATCATTTACATCTTTTAACATGATTTCAACTTCAAATCAATGATTTTCATGGGAAAATTGGGTGTTTTGGGTAGAACCTAGGTTTTTTCAAAAAAATGGGGATTTGGACCTCGATTTGAGGTCCGATTTCAAAATAAATTATATATTTGAGTTCGTAGGAGAATGGGTAATCGGGTTTTGGTTCGAACCTCGGGTTTTGACCATGTGGGCCCGGGGGCGATTTTTGTTTTTGGGCAAAACTTTAGAAAACTCATCTTCATGCATTAGAATTGATTCATTTAGCGTTTATTGATGCAATTAAGTAACTTGTGACTAGATACGAGCGAATTTGTGGTGGAATCAAGGGGTAAATCTATAATTGAAACGTGAATTGTGTTCGTGGCATCGAGGTAAGTGTTTGGTCTAACCTTATCTTCAGGGATTAGGAGTCGTGTCTTTATTTCTACGTGTTAATTGTGGAGTACGACGTATAGGCATGGTAACGAGTATCTATACGTCGGTGTCAAGCATGCCCGTGAGTCTTGTATTATAATTGTTATGACTCCGTTGTGGTTTATTGTGCCTCACATGTTACTATCATCATTATTCCCTTGCCGGGATGTTTGTTTTGATATTATTGTTCCCTTGTCGGGATGTTGTTGAAATATTATTGTTCCCTTGCCGGGATGTTGTTATATTGCTCTTGTTCCCTTGCCGGGATGTTGTTATATTGCTCGTGTTCCCTTGCCGGGATTCTTTGTGGTTGTTGTTGAATTGTAATTGGGATCGGGTGGCACGCCTGCCACGAGATAAATGAAATGGGAACGGGTGGCACGCCTGCCACGAGATATATGAAATGGGAACGGGTGGCACGCCTGCCATGAGATAAATAAAATGGGAGCAGGTGGCACGCCTGCCACGAGATATATGAAAAGGGAGCCGGTGGCACGCCTGCCACGAGAGATATGAAATGGGAGCGGTTGGCACGCCTGCCACGAGATATATGAAATGGGAGCGGGTGGCACGCCTGCCACGAGATATATGAAATGGGAGCGGGTGGCATGCCTGCCACGAGATATATGAAATGGGAGCGGGTGGCACACCTGCCACGAGATATATGAAATGGGAGCGGGT